>NW_017306821.1:84832-92368 GCF_000935625.1 Nanorana parkeri
GAGTTTTTAAGTGTCAGTAAGCAAACCTTTAAAGGAGAACTATGGGGTCAGTGCTTTTCCCCATAGTTCTAAGGGTCACGGGAGGACACAAACTAGCGTTCTCCCGTGACCCAAAGCTCAGTATGCCGCGAGCTACCGCTTGCGGTTATACTGAGACCGCCGCAGCTGGGACGGATCCCGACATTACTGTCGAGATCCACCCAGCTGCGTGATTGACAGCTGGCTCTGCCTATTTAGAAGCAGAGCCAGCTGTACCCGCCCCCTCCTCCGTCCATTCTGCCAGTCAGCGCTGGAGGATCGGACAGGGGAGGTGGGGAATACATGCAGAGAGCCATGAGTGACAGTCACGGCTCTCTGCAGGGACAGGATCGAGAAGTGAGCGAGCTACAGTATGTGTTAGCTCACTTCCCGATCTACTGAGCCGACGTGTGACAGTTTCATTGTCACACGTCGGCTCGCATTATGAGGCTGAGTGATTTTAACTCACCTCATAGTTCTCCTTTAAAGGGAAGCTGCCATCATGATACATACCTGGGAAGGGGTGGTGACAGATTTTCTTTGTCCCCTCACCTCATGCACATTGCCCATTTAGCCCTAGTATTCAGATGTGGCAGTGTGTTATGGGGGCTTCTACAGTTGGAGGCTTTTCAGTTAGGTATGCAGCATGATGATACATTCTCTATATAACCTCCGTTTACATTGTAATGTCATAATGCAGTTACATTTTTATTTGTGCATTTATATTAAGGCATAGCTGTGCAGTAACAGCCACTCATAGCGCAGTTTTGCACACAACTTGATTCCTGAGATATACATGTGTAGGCAAAATACAAATGTAAGAAATACACAAAAAAACCTGCATGGCATATCTGAAAAACATCGGGGTCATTCCTTGTAATTCCAGCTGTTTTAAGGCAAAGAAAATGGATATAAAACAGATGCGTCAAAGATCAAACAGGGACAGGCAGCTTCACAAGAGCAAAGAAAACATACATTGGGACTTTAGTATGGTAATGCAAAGCCCAGTAATGATATCCAAAGTCCTGTGACTGAATTTAATCCGATTTCATTTAACTATATCCTCTGAAAATTAAAACATATAAACACACAACCTGACTGGGTGGTATGATCCATCTTTACCCACTTACTTACTAAATAAACCTAACTGTCTTAAAACAGTGGCAGATTCCAACATATATAGTAGAAATGCCCAGCTTACCAGTGCAGTGAAACAAGTGCTAAGGGTAAGCCCCTTAAAGCTTTAGGTTACCCCTTTGCATGAGTACCTTCAGTGAAAAGTACAGTAGATAATCAGCAGATGCAGATGAAGTTAAACACAAATCTCAATAAAGGTGCCCATACACCTGCCGATTATCGTACGATAATTGCGGGAAATCCCGCGATCGTACAATAAATCGGCAGGAGTATGGAAGGTGTGCGTCCGTTTCTACTGTACGGTCACACGCCTTTTGTCTTACGAGCAGGCTCGAAAACCCGCAGAGAATCGTACGATTATCGGCGGGTTTGTGGCCTGCTCATAAGACAAATGCCGCACGGGCCGGTGTGCGCAAGCCCACACTGCCCGTTCAGCATTGCAGTCATCGGAAGCCCGCCCCTCAGGGGGGCAGGCTTGCTATGATCGCAGGTACGATCTGCCTGTCCAAGATGGGCAGATCGTACGTTTTTTTAATTACCTTACAACCATCGCAAGACAAAAGTCTTGCAATGGTTGTAAGGTGTATGGCCAGCTTTAGATCTGCCTCTCTATTAATCGTTTAGTACAGTGGTTCTCAACCTCTCTAGGGCCGGGACCCCTTGGTAACATTTGCCAAGTTGTGGTAACCCCCAACCGTAAAATTTAGGGATGCACCAATACTAGTATCTGTGTGGGCTCTCGGGGGGCTATGCGGGCTCTCAGGTGGCTAGTGGGACTCTCTGTTGGAGTCCAGTGTGGGCTCTGTGGTGCCCAGTGTGGGCTCTGTGGTTATCAAGCACTCACCTCCCCTCACTCCTGCCTGCTCCCCTCTCTCTGATCCTCTCTGGCCACTGCTGCTGGAGCGTCATCTAGGAGAACTGACACTGCTACGCTAGGAGGAGGCTGAGGAGCCTCTTATCTAAAGCAGCACAAGGATATGTGGGGACCCCCTCAACTGTGGGTTACGACCCACTTTTGGGTCACGACCCACAGGTTGAGAACCACTAGTTTAGTATGACTGGCAGCTTCAATGACCATTGGAAGGTGCAAACGTTTGGTCATGCTTGGCTTTTATAGGAAAATTGAGGTTAGTATACAGTATAACTTTAACTGCCTATATCTCTAGCTTTATGGACTCTTTTGGACACCGAAGGCGACATCTGCTTCTATATTTTATAAGCATACAGTACATTCAAACTGAACTGCCCATGTTAAAGCCATGATTTAATCTGCCACCATCTACCACTGTCCCAAGAAATCCTATAAAAATGTATTTAGTGATAAGTAAATTGGATTGCATTTCAAAACAAAGGCAACAACAAATTGAAAGAAATAACACAATATATTCAAAGAAATAGTGTTTTTGAAGTGGGTCAAGAGTAATTGCAGCTAATAACATTTTCCTGGCATGTCTATAATCACTCTTGAATGACCCGTGTGATAGTGGTTTGTATGCGCTTTTCACAACAGAGCCTCCAGTGTTTTGAGAGTTGTGTCTGCATTCTGGATTCATCCTCTCCACAGTGGGTATGTCAGATGAATTAGCTTCCTGTTACTATGCAGGGATGATAAATGTTCCATGTCACTCGGCTGCAGTTGAAAGTCAAACACCTGTCAGACACAGAACCAATGATTAGAATCACAGGGATCTCAATGTGCTATTAGCTTATACAGTAGCATTTCAAGATGCTTTAAAAAAAAAATGCTCAAGCTACCAGCTCGTCTACTGATACTGAATGGAAAAAGTGATACAAAATGACAGTGGAATTTCAGAAACAATACCATGCATGCCAGCAACACTTGTATCGGTATATGGTTTATTGATGCACTTTTCTTCCATAGCAGCTGGCTAATTGTTTCGTAGTAGTATAATCGCGTATGTCCAATCAATTAATCCACAGTAGGTTGACTTTAAAACATTCTTTTGTTTTTCGTGGAACCAAAAAAAATTTGCAGTTTACTTCAAAGGTAATTGTGAAATAAATGTGACATTTTATCTATGCCTGTCATCATTGTATTTGTTACGGACGCAGGGCACTAAATACCATAAGGCACTTCTGGACCATACTTTGGCGTACATCAAAAACACAATTTTTCTTATTATGTCTTTAGTTTTGTGGTGTAGGGTGCAGGGGAACCCTGCAGCAGAGGCATCATGGAACATGGGAGTTCGAGTAACATACAGCCATTTCCACTTTTGCTCTAGGCTTTGCATTGGGGACTGTCCACTCCAGTGCCACCCCTGCACATAAAGCACAAAGCATTTACATTTCAATAGCACCCTCTAGCTTTATTTCGAAAGGCAGTAATAAAGTATAATGACAAACAGGGTAGAGCTTCCAGGAAAGCATGTTATCATTCATACAGTATGTGCCTAGGGCACTGGTGTTCAATGGGGATCCTAAAGATCCTCTAAGAGCTCCTGTTTTTTCAGTTCTTTCCACAAGAAAAATAAATTGTGTTGTTCAGAAAAGTTATGCAGCAAAGACATCAGATGGCCATCTCCCAATCTGGTTTACTTTGGCATACAATCCCTATGTCTGGGCATAAGTGGACCTCTACAGACCTCCTTGGCTAACTGATCTTGAAGGGCATAGTGTATGACTATGTTAATTTTGGCTGTTTGCTATTGCCTATTACTAAGTAAAGCTAGCACATCATCCTACTCTTCTTCTTCCCTTGCCGTAGTTATAAATATGCATGCTTGGGGATTGTTATTAAAAGAGCATTCAAAGGAATTGCACAGTCAATTATCTCCATATATAGATTTATACAGGAATTTATACAGGCTTCTAATTAATGAAACTGTCCTCTTACATAATGGAGATATCATGCAGCGCTACTGGGATTAATGGTTTGGAGCTGAGCATCACTGGGTTAGTGCAGCAAGATTTCTAAATACTGCCTTGATTGGGTACAATTTAAAGAGACTCTGTCCAGTGGCGTCACAGCCCGCAACTGGGTGACACCATTGGAGCGGTGGTACCAAAGTGACTGACAGTCATTGTGGTGTCACCCCCTCTAAAAAGTCGGGCACTCGGTCATGGACTGAGAGCCCAAAAGTGTCAGGAGAGAGGAGGGGACCCGGCGGCATACCTCATCCCGCCGGGTGAACGTCCCCTCCTCTCTTCGCCGGCGTCCATCACCAACATGGCCGCCGCCTGGCGTCAATTAGATGACTCACGCTCATGCGCGATGATGTCACTGCGGGGTGCACCCGGTCTCTGCTCCAGGTGACACCTTGCCTCGGGACGCCCCTGACTCTGTCACTAAAATAGTAATTACACACATAGTGTCCCCTGCAAAGAGAAGTGTTCATACTTTTCCAAATGTGTGAGCTGCTGATCTGCGATGTACTGCAAAGTTACCGCTGATGAAGACCCTTCAGCATTCAGAACATCTCCTGAATGTTTCGGATGCCTGATCTTCTGCTGCACTCAGTGATTTCATCTGCTGGCCCCTACCTCACTACTGTTTCCTGTAGTAGGGCAGGAATGGGCAGGAGGAAGCAGAGAGAATAAATGAGGACCAGGAATCTGACACTCCTAAGCCTTGGATTCAGAAAATTCTTCAAGCAGCTGTATATCTGCAATAAAGTGCAGATCAGTGACACGGGCAATGAGTGAGGGAAGTATTAACTTTTTGCAAGGGTCACTTTGTTTTTAAACAGAGGCCCCTAAATGTCGTCAGTTTTTGATCCACTTTTAAATATAGCATGAATCAGGGATCTACAATTATAACTGTTATCTAAATTATTCATAATTTTAAGCTTTGTTCTGGGGAGAAGTATATATGAAATAAAAAGTTACTGAACACCTACAGAGAGGCCATATCACTTGTAGATGAAACACAAATGTAGCTCCATGGGGTAATCATGATTCTAGAAACTACAATGATCCAATCTGCAGATACATTACTTGAATATAATAAAGGTCTCTAAATTCTACATCTAGGAATAAAGGTGACTTCATGTCAGCACCTCACTAGGAAATGTAGATCTGGTCAGATTCTTATGTACTGGACGTCATCCAAAGCTGGGAATTCCAGACAATTTGTTTTCTTTAAAAAATTATAACAGTCTATGTTGGCCAAAGCAATTAATCTATTAATCAGTGCGCTCCTGTCGTCTTGCTAGCAGAGGTCAGAAGTTTCAGTTCATCTGAGTCTACGTACATCACAAATAGTTTTCACTAGTTCATAGTATTTATACGTGAAGTTTTATTTTTACCACTGTGAGTCAAAAAAGTATAAAAGGTAGTAGAATATTGGTTCATTTAGTCCACATCCAACATTTTCAATTCAGCAAAATTATTAAAAATGTATCCAATTGTTCATCAAGAACTGTCCTTATAATCAGACCCTTGCAAAATCACCTCTTCCTGTGGTTACTGTCACATCAGATTATAAGA
The DNA here is from genome assembly GCF_000935625.1 of Nanorana parkeri. Taxonomy (NCBI): domain Eukaryota; kingdom Metazoa; phylum Chordata; class Amphibia; order Anura; family Dicroglossidae; genus Nanorana; species Nanorana parkeri. The sequence goes on from NW_017306821.1 coordinate 90,437, forward strand.
CCAACAATGAGCACTTTGATGAAATGGGTGCTCCAACAGAGCTTGACTTTCAGGAAGCCTACAATTAAATATATGTGTATACAGTATCTTCTCATATAAACATTAAGCAGTAGAAGCCTAGAGTTCCACTTTAATTTTCAAACCTCACAATACACTTACAGGGTTATTCACAAGAGGGTGAAGATTTTGGAGAAGGCAGGAGAAGTGAACAATCTAGGACAACATTGCTGATTTGGAGAAATTCTCCAATGCAGCTCACTTTCCAGTTCAGCTATGTTGTCCTAGATTGTTCACCTCTCCTGCCTTCTCCAAACTCTTCAGAAACAGATCTTGGCAGGCTGCCGGCCTTCTAATGTAGACAAACAGCAAGTGTTTCTAAGTTGTTTGAAACTCACTAAAAATCTTGAATCTTTGTTGTGATCTTTGAGAATGAATAACTTCACATTATAAACAGCTAGATAGGTCAGGGATGATTTGTTTTTTTCAAGATCAAGTACTTGCGGATACCAATTACGGATACCAATTACCGATACTTTTTCTTAAACGGATATGTGACATTTTTTCTAAAACAATACAGACCAATGAATTTAGGGTAATTTCTTTATAATTATGAAGAACTGTAACTTAATCCATGATTATTCAGCCATGGAGAATGGCAACCAGCAATATAGGACTACAGATTCCATCAAGCCATGATTATACAGCAATGAAGAATGGCAACCGACTATAGAGGTCTACTAATCTCAGAAGTCCATGATTATTCAGTAATGGAGAATGGCATCCAGCAATCATGGCTGTGTTTGGGTCTCACCAGGACTGCATGAAAATCTAGCTACGGCTGCGTGCAGATCTCACCAGGGCTGCATACGGTCTCACCAGGGCTGCATGCCGATCTCACCAGGGCTGCATGTGGTCTTACCAGGGCGGTGTTTGGGTCTCACCAGGACTCCGTACAGATCTCGCCAGGGCTACGTTTGGGACTTACCAGGGCTGCGCGCGATCTCACTAGGGCTTCGTGTGGTCTCACCAGGGCTGCGTTTGAGTTTCACCAGTGCTGCGTGCAGATCTCGCCAGGGCTGCGTGCAGATTTCGTCACGGACGCGTGGAGATCTCACCAGGGCTGTGTGCAGATCTTAGCAGGGCTGCATGTGGGTGCCGGGCTCTCTGGGCAGTGCGGGTGGGTTCCAGGCTTGTGTCGGGCTCTGCAGGTGGGTGCCAGGCTCTGCGTGTGGGTGCTGGGCTTGTGCTGGGCTCCAGAGCTGCACGGCGGTGTGGGGCTGTCCTTTGCTGTGCCTGACTCTGTGGGCACTGGAAAAGAGGAGCATGAGATATGGGGCCAGACTGGCGCGGTCAAAGACAGCTACGGCAAGGTCCCAAGCCGGCTGCCTGAGGTCCCCAGCTAGCATGGGAGCTCAGGCAGCCGAACTTAAAAAATTTAAAATTTTAAGGGCTAGTATCAGCCTTTAGTATTGGGGCATTTTTATGAGTACAAGTACTCATAAAAATGCCCTGTATCAGCCCAGATACCGACACTAGTATTGGCATCGGGACATTCCTAGTAAATAGGTTCATACCCATAATCAGGGCACATGTGCACTTTAAAGTGTATCTAAAGCCAAAACTTTTTTTAAACTGGGAAAGGGTTAAAACCCGTTAGTTTGAAACTGATTCCATTAGGGATATGCACCCTCTTATTTTTTCCTGGTGACCATGGTCAGTTGGACAGAAAATGATTGCAAATACAAAAGTTTACAGCTATCACTGGGGCAGAAGAACAAAAATCCTCCCATGAGTGGGGGTCCCTGTTCCAGTGACAACTGACGATCTTTGGATCACTTTGGAGAGGCTCCCTGTCACTTCTTGTTTTGTCTCCAAGGGGTAAAAGCAAATCTCTCCAGGCAGTAAAAGATAAAAAACTAATTTTGTTGAACC
>NW_017306821.1:92396-101395 GCF_000935625.1 Nanorana parkeri
TTATTATCGCTTTAAAATTCAAAAAGGAATCCCATGTGAATATCCCACCCTGCCTTTTGTTAACCGCTGCAGGGTCAGAGCACAAATATATCACTTATTTTTAAACCCGTGTTCATTTTTACATCTCATATTAGAGAATATGCCCAAATTATAACCATACAAAGTAGTTTATGACTTTTATCATTGCTGCCAACTGTTCCTGATTTAGGGGAAAATCCCGGGTTGATGTATTTATCTCTGGAAAACTCCCAATTTTCCAAAATAACCAACTTTGTTTAGTGTAGTTTATTTTATTATGTAAAACAGTTTGTTTCTCACAGACTTGTTATGTTATTTATCTGTACTTCAGTCATTTTATTAATTTTACAAATATAAACTACTGTACAGTGCTAGCTTACAGTTGTGTTTTCAGCCTATGGACATGGTTCTTAGCAGGCAGTAAAAGAGTTTTAAAACAAGCCATCTCTCACCTCTCTAGCTGTATGTACTGTGTAGTAACTAAGTCACAAAGATCATCAAAGATTAGAACTAAGACTGCTGTAATGTGGGATCTCCGCTTAGAAACACCTGCTGCATGTTTTTATTAGAAGGCTGGCAGGCTGCTCCCCAAATACAATACCTAAAAATTCAGTGTCTTTTTGTGAACTTTGAAGATCATATTAGATAAACCTACTTGATAAACGCAAAAAAACTAAAATGCAAAAATATCCAATGGAAAAGTACCTGGTGAAAACTTACTAAAAAAGATTATAAATTGATCGCACTGGCAACTGTCCTATGTTTTACCTTGCTTCATTTTGTTTTCTAAATATCAGTAAATAATCCTTATTTCTCTATGGACATGACATAATTGAGCTTCATTGTGCATATTATTATTATGGAAAGCATACAAATTAAGGTCACAATCAACTTTGTAAATCTGGACATCCATGGGAGATCCGATAAGTTGAAAATTAATGGTTTAGAGTCTCTGGAAATGTTTATTTTACCCAAATATATATCTACTAAGAGGCTTATGTCAGATGTGCTCCCCTTTTCTTTGTCTTCTTCCACCACTGTTTATCCCTCAAATATGTTAGGGCTGTGGTATAACTATGCCCAAACTGCATGATGCACCGAACCTTTCTTGATTGGAATGTCCAGAGGATACTGTGGGACTGACATGGAATACATAACTCCTCATATTATGTCCTTCCCTCATGTGCTATTAATAGATAAATATCCATGTACACCCTTCATACAGCTCTGAAATTCCATTGCCAGGCTCCTAGATTATACTGTACACCCAGCATTTAATTATAATTAGCTGTAGTAATTTATGTAGTTGTAGGATTCCCTGAGATCTCATATTCTTTGTTTTCGTAGGTCACAATATTGTTCTACAGCTGGCCTCTTTCCAGATGTACACAGATTATTCTGGCATCCAGACAGGAAGCACTGCTCTCGTCACTCTCCATGTCCCCTCCCTTCCCTCCTTTATTTTCTAGGCTTTCCTGAAACATTGTTTTTAGCGATGAGTTTGTTTGAGATAACGTTCTTCTTGTATGGTCATTTTTTCCATCATAACTACACTTCTTGGTTTACATACTTGTTTTCCTGACATCTTCCCAAATGGCAAATTTCTACAGCAAATCAGAGCAATGTACTGACCTGTACTACATAAATACGTGCATGGTGTTCTAACCTTGTACTATGAAGATGACCAAGAATCCCTATATAGATTGAAATGTTAAAGTCAGTTAAATGGGTTTCTACAGCAGGGGCAATGTCAGCTTTTCTTCCCTAATAATGTAAGGCCTTGGTTCTCAACTGGTGGGTCATAACCAAAAGTGGGTCGCAACCTCCTGGCAGATGCTGGGAGAAACAGCAGAGCTGGATGATGGGGCTGTTAGTGGCTCCCCAGCTGGTCGCTGTGCAGTCTCTGAGATCAGACTGTCAGGAGAGAGTAACCTGGTGCGATCACTGCAGATCTCCACTGCTAGTTCTTCTGATGCTGGGGCATGTTGCAGGCACTGCAGGACGAGCTCGGCATCCACGTGCTTGTCCTCTGGGTCTTTGTGTAAGTAACCTGCACTTATATTGTATGTGTCTAAGTTCTGTATGCAAATGTATCACAAAGTTATCCCTGTGCAGCAGATTTATCTCAGGTTTTATGTGAGAGCTGTGGGTGGACATACAAATGCCAATTTTATATAAGATTCAACTTTTCATTAAACAGGGGAAACAACCAAAATCTGACAATACAAAGGCTGTGTGTAGGCAGATCTACCTCTTCTATGCACATGTATGTATGTATGTATGTGTGTGTATATGTATATTTATATGTTATAGATCAGTGTATATAGAGCCGTGGTTCTCAACTGGTGGGTCACAACTTAATGGCCAAGGACAAATGTGGCTCCTGAGGTTACACAGGTTGAGAACCTCTGCTGTAAGGCACTTGCTGACAGAATTGTGGACACTGTGTATGTGTATGTACATGCTAGAAGAGTGCTTATAGATTCGGGACATGCTGCAGGAACAAGAGTCTGGGAACACGTTATATTTGATTGATACTACTGCCAGTACAGTTCCTTCACACTTCCATGCAGTCACATATGTGCATTAGCCCCCCTGATTGAAGATACATATGACATTTCTCTAAGCAAGATCCAAGTACAAAAATACATTTAAAAAAGTGTATACACAACATAGATAAAGTAATAAGCTGTGACCAAAAAACCTAAACCATTTGTAGAAGCCAGTCAAATTAATATTTTTCCTTCACTGGCTTTAGTTAAGTAGACACCCATCCAGGGAACACACTAATAACTGGCTGCTGGGGCCTGAATGCTGCACAATAAATACAGCCAACGCTTCTCAGGAGCTGAAAACTTGCTCCTTCATTGAGATTGACACAAAATAATCAGCAGCTAGTTGTAGCAGCTGCTCAGGGATCGAGCACTGTCTACCGCCAATCCCCCCACCCCTCAAACACAATAGGTACCAAACAACTGCATGCAGCTCCCAGGGCACATACTGTACATTTTATAATTGTTGTATAAAGGTGATAAAAGTACACGTTCTGGGCAAAATAATCTATCTGGGTATGGACATTTATAATTGACCTGGTTTCTTCAGACTAATATCTCTCCTGTTAGTATAAAATATCACAACACAAACTAACCTGTAAACGTGAACTGTAAAAAAAAAAAAAAACAACATTTTTGTGAACTGTGAAACCTCACTTAAAATGTTTGCTGAAAGCACGAAGAGGGCTTTACAAAGTGTTTTTCTTTTCACGGTCAAGTCAATGACACCGCATCAAAAGCCTTTACAAGTGCAATGTTAGCAGTTTCTCCAGAATAAATGAACTGTTCAGTACTTGCCTTTTTCCAACTATATTATTCTCACGTGGTTTCTCTAGGTAGAGTAACACTTACACCTCTATTCACACCTTTGCCCTTTGCTCATATTCCAATATTACAAATATCAAGTGATGCTTTGCAAAAAGTGTTATGTTTGAAACCCATAACAACAAGCTCTTCCCAACTGTAGATGATCTGCTGCTCAACAGTTAAAATAATTAAAGTATTAGATAAATAAATAGGTAAGTATTAGATAAATAAATTAGATAAAATAATAAAAGATTCTGACACAAACATACAGATATTTGCAGAGTGTATCAATCTTCTGAATCCTATGGGTACCCCAAACATCTAAAAAAAAAATCACGATTGTTAGTTAAATAAAAATCTACACCCTGCCCTTCTTCCCCTTCATACCTACTGAAAACACTTTTGGTTTCTGAAGCAGCTAGAAGAACAGAGGGCTTACTTTTTAATTTACTTTGCCCCATTTTGTGCCATAAATAAAGCTTAGGATGTAATGTCTACCATCTCTATGCCACCATGTTACTCCTCTTCTACCTTGTAGATTAGTTGAATCCTCACATCCTGGTAGGATGACCAGGTCCTGGATTTACTCTCTCTCCTGCCCCAATGCCAGGTTCCTCAATGCGCGCCGCTGTATGCAGGCTGCATACAGGTGATCTCAGCGACATCGCCGAGATCACTTGTACAAAACAAGCAGCAGCTTCACTGCTGTACAGTCTTCCCCTTGCCCAAAGCAGGGCTAAATGTAGAAAACAACTACCCGCAAGGTGCCCAGAACTGCATGTCCCTGGCATCGGGAGTTAGGAATTCCAGAACCCTGCTGCCCCTCTACTTCCTGCTGCTCAGAGGCCATGCCTCGGTTGGCCTTGTGAGAAATCCGGCCCTGGGGATGACCCCAAGCATCAGTCCTAGTTTTTCTGTGTTTCTAAAGAGTCATGGATATCCCCACCTGTAGTCCAGCAAGTACAAGTACATCATTGTGCTGCCTGGGTCCACCAGCCTCCAGTAACAATGGAAATGCATTCTGGGAAATAACATTTTAGAATAGCACTCACACATCAAAATATTCTGACATGAGAGGGCTGTTAAAACCTACCTACAGCTCTCCACAGAGACAAGGAGAAATGCAGCAGCCACATGACCACATGTTTTTAAGAGATTATTAACAGATGCTCTCTGTCTGAACCTCCATTCTACATCCTCCCTCTCTCCCTGGCACATGCTGTCATATTGCGGAATCGTACTTAGAATGTTTAAAATGTTCAATATAAACAGATTTCACCCAAATACATTATTAAGATATGTATAAACATTTTTTTACTAAATACATACAATGAGGTCTGCAGAGAGGGGAATGAAATAAACTTGGCATAACCAATGAAGCCTAGTTTGGGTTTTGAAGCTAAACTCAAGGCAATTACAAAATGCACAAGCAGCTCTGTGATCAATAACAAATCATTACATTTTATTTAAATGAAGCTAGTGTAAATACATTAATTTAACTTGATATCAACCTCTAGTAATTCACTGTGCCGCATGACAAGAAATATGCTGATAGGAGAAGAAAGCAAAGTAAGTAGAGATATGAAAAGATCATATGTCTATAGCACAGCATTGGCCATGCTGGGTTTTCCCATCTCTTTGCCAATGTGCCCCCAACAAAATAAGGTACCTTCTCTACCTCCTCATTGGTATAAACATGCACATTTTAGCAATCCATGCCTGTATATTTATAGAGAGATCTATAACAACACCTCCTGGCAGTTGGATAATATCTGCATATCCTACCACTATCTGACATCTATGACTAGTTAAAGAGAAAGACAGTAAACAGTGACGTATAGAGAGTCTGACAGCTAATGAAACAATCATGGCTATTTGATTTTTAGAAAGTTAATGTATCCTTTTAGCAGCATAATATGCACACAATGGTGATCTCATTAGGTTGATCTTGTAAAATACTTTGTGATAATGGACCCATAAAAACAAACAGAAACTTGTTTCCTCAGCTGACTTCACACCTACAAAAATAAATGGTTTCACTAAAATGTTGTTCCTAATTCTACTTGTAAATATGTCCCTATAGTACCCTGTGTATGTACAAATTAGGGTTGTATTGAAAGATAAGCAAACCAGGCACATGCCGAGGATCATAGAGCACTATTCAATAAAAGGTTTTAATAGTTATTTTAGGTGCAGTATTACAGCGACCTATTCACAATGCTTTTGTTTGGTTTCTTAGTAGAAGAAGCACCATGCTAATGTAAAACATACCTCTGATCCCAGTGGTGTCCCTAGCATACTCGCCGCCTGAAGCCGGGGGGTGTTGGTGGTGCAGGTTCGGGGGGAGATGGGGCGTTTCCTCTGGATGGCGTCCCACCCAAGTAACTGACGTCACTGGTTGCCAAGAGCTGGGCGGGACACCAGCCAGAGTGTCCAGGTTGATAAGAGCAAGGCGGGGAGATGTGTATGGCCATCACACATTTCTCCTCCCTGGGACACTCTGGCTGGAAAGGGAGCTGCAGGCACACTGCAAACATTGTGTAGCAGAGCAGCCATGCCCCCCACGTGACCCAAAGAGATGCCACCTGAGGCAATAGCTTGAGGCTGCCTCATTATGAAAAAGGCCCTGTCTGATCACGTCTTAAAGAGGAACTAAACCTGCCTATCCTTTTGCAGCCGTAGATGACTCCATCTTAGCTTCTATGATTTGCAGTTGCCATGGTGCTGCACATGCGATCAGCCATTGAGGGCTGCAAAGTTTGGCTGAGAGCTGACATAAGCACACTGGCAACAGTGGCGATTATCACCAGAAGCATGCCATCAATCTAGCAAACTTGAGAAGTAGCTAGATGGGTGGGTTTATTTCCACTCCAGGTGTGAGCAAGGACATGCACCACTGGGTCCCTAGACTGAAATGTCGTGGGGCTTGAAGCCTGCGATGATGAAGAGTGGCTGAGGTTGTTTTATCGTGCTTAATCTAATTTCTTCTTTCTCCCATCTCCTTTCTCTTTGATGTGTTCCTTGGATCTCTTTCCCATTTACTGTTGTACTCTCCTAATATTCAGCCATTAGTGCTCACTTGCCCTATTTAAATTAAAAAATTAAGGGCTCATTTATACCTTAGAAATGTGGTGTGAAATGTGTGTTGTGTTGTGTTAGGGCTGCCAGTGCACCACAACACAGCCAAAAATTGACATAACCCTTTAACATGCAGCTTACCACAAAACACAGCATGTGTTTGGTGGTGTGCTGCAGGGCACACAGAACCGGTATCTCCGCTCTAATCCCAGCTCTCCATCCTGAAGCAATTTGCAGTGGTCCCAGGTCCCCCAGAAAAGCGGGGGACCCTGAAAACCACGGTGGGGTAGGAGGCAGCCGGATGGGAGGGAGGCAGCTGGCTATCTCCTATAGCTTTATGCAGCTGACATGATGGACATGGAACTGCAAATTCCGCAGCTGGAAAACACAGTAAGATAGGATACAGAAGTTGCAGCAGATCGTTTAATTTGGACTATACATTGTCTAGGGTTACCCAGCCTGTTCTTTTCATGCTCATGGCTTGGCCCCTCTACAAAGAGAATCATAAAATTGAGCAGAGGAATCTTGATATCTTGGCATGTACTTGGCAGAATGGTATGGCTGCCAAGGGTATTTCCATACACTGAGAAAGTAACTGGAAACAGAATAATGAAGGGAGAAAACAATTCCTGTAACTGCTTCAGCTAGCCAGCATCTTCAACAGCACAAAAAACGTATTACCACATATGTATCACAATAGTGGATTCAGGAGGTCACAAAACAACCAACAATTCCTTCACATAAAAAATGCTTTTTTTCACATGTATGAAACAATTACATTTCTGTGCTATTTTACAACAGCAATGCTATTGGTTGACTCTAGTTGCGAATTGCCTTCACCTTCCTGGTTCTCCCTAGACCTTGACTGACTCTGTGCTCTTATCCTCTGAGGACCCACTTTTCTGCAGCTATGTGTTGCTGTTACCTATAAACAGATCCTCTGTATAGTGTGCAATGGTTTATTGACAAACTCACATAGTTAATGTTAACACTAAATAAAGACCCTTTACTAGAGGCAAAATAATTCTTCCCTCAAGGAAGGAAGCACTAAGTCACTGTAAACTGGTGGTACATAGGCCAAACACACATTAGAATATGCCACTGTGTGATCAGCAGATACATTCTTTCTTGGACTGCATGCTCTACTTTGGCAACTACACGCTTCTTCTAGAGCTCCATAGAGAAATACATGTAAAAAACCCCAGGCAGCACAGTTGAAGGTGTCATGCTCTGTCCCGAATCCCAGGATGGGGAAGACAGCACTCCTGGAAGAGATCAAAAAACACCTGGTACTTCCAAGCATCATAAGAGCTCAACCTCCACTCTCCCCCACCACCACCTCACAAGCACTGGCATGCTTCCTCCTAATTGGGAGCCAATCCATTAGCCATGCAGAAATATCTGTTAGACAGAATACCAACAACCCTTAACCCTTTTCGCTGCCAAGCCCTCTGGAACATTTTGCACCTCAGCTGGCCACACCATTTTTGCAATTTTTCCCATTGATTTGATTTTCAACTGCTGCGTTGCTAGCGTTTGTAAAAGATCCCCCCAAACCATATATTTTCTGAAAGCACAGGCCCGGTAGAATAAAACGATGGTGCTACTAAATTTGTAGGCCCTGCGATAATTGCCCAAATGTTTCCCAAATTAACATTAAACCGATAAAAATACACAATCAAATTGATAAAGCACACTAAAATCAGTATCAGTGCACAAAAAAAATATTTTCTGACTAAATCTAAAAGAGAAAAGTGTATTGCGTTAATAAATAACATATTTTCACATTTCAAATTGTGCCTTTTTTCCGAAAAGGAAAAAAAATGAAGGAAAGCAAAGCTGTAAATAAGCGACTTATGTTAAAAATTGTTTTTGCGCTGTGTTGGTGTTTGTGTTGTAATAAAATTATACAGGCATATATTTAATTGCAACACAAGGTATCACAATGTACGACAATGCGTCACAATGCTTTGCCATGCGCTGCCACAGTTAAATTATTGTTTTAAAAAAAAGAAACAAATCATGCACTGCGATGCATTCTAACAACGCACTGCAGCACATGTGCATGGCGTACACCACAATATGGTGCACATGTATGTTATGTGTGTGTAGGGGAAGGGGGGTTTTGTGCGGTTTTTTTATTAGTTTATTTTGAGGGTTTTTAAAAAAAATTGTAATTATTGTTTGAGAACGTGATGGTTGAGCGGTTAGGTTGAGGTGGGATAGTCCCCAACCCAAACCCTTTAGGTCTGCTAGGAAATTTAGGAGGGACCCCTATTTAAAACAAAAAAATGAGTGGGGTTCTCCCAAAAGTCATACCAGGCCCTTTAGGTTTGGTAGGAATTTTAGGAGGGACCCCAACTTAAAAATAAAAAAAAGTGCGTAGGGTTCCCCCCCAAAGTTATACCAGGCCCTTAAGGTCTGGTGGGAATTTTAAGGAGGAACCCCACCCCCCAAAATGGGGGGAAAAAGTGGGGTCCCCCCTAAAACTCCAACCAGACCCATGATCCAAGCACAGGCCTGGCAGGGCAGGTAAGGGGGGGA
>NW_017306821.1:101487-101775 GCF_000935625.1 Nanorana parkeri
TGTCCCCATGCAGATGGGGATAAGGGCCTCTTCCCCACAAGCCCTGGGGCGTTGGTTGTGGGGGTGCGGGCAGGGGGGCTTATTCACATCAGGGTACCCCTTTAATAAAGGGTCAGCCAGATGCGGCCCCCCTTGTGAATGAGTAAGGGGTATCCATTCACTAAAGGGTTAAATAAAAGATAAATAAAAAGTCCAGACTTTTAGGGAAAATCCTTTAATTAAAAAAAAAACACAACAAAGGATTTTGCCAATTCCTTTATTGTAAAAAAAAAAAAAATCCCAAAAATG
>NW_017306821.1:103166-109191 GCF_000935625.1 Nanorana parkeri
ACTCCACATGCCCTGAGGACTGGGAAGGTGCTTTTCCGGGGCCCCCCCTGGAAAAGCACCTTGTCCCCATGCAGATGGGGATAAGGGCCTCTTCCCCACAAGCCCTGGGGCGTTGGTTGTGGGGGTGCGGGCAGGGGGGCTTATTCACATCAGGGTACCCCTTTAATAAAGGGTCAGCCAGATGCGGCCCCCCTTGTGAATGAGTAAGGGGTATCCATTCACTAAAGGGTTAAATAAAAGATAAATAAAAAGTCCAGACTTTTAGGGAAAATCCTTTAATTAAAAAAAAAACACAACAAAGGATTTTGCCAATTCCTTTATTGTAAAAAAAAAAAAAATCCCAAAAATGGATCCACCAACATAAACAAGGGTCAATCACAACGTCCAGCGTTGTCCACAATAACGACTCAGGCGAAAATAAAAAAATGGAAAATACATTTTAAAAAAAAACCCCGACGCCCGCCGACCCGTCTGCACGCAACAAACTCCTGCCGACATTCTGACAGATGCCGGCTGAATATAACTGGGCGTAGCTAGTGGTGAAACAGTCCCAGACAAATCCCGGACCTGATAGTCCTGCACAAATCAAAACACATGGGCGAAGCCAGCCACGAGGATGCTGGGCTGTCAATGAAAGACAACTGTTGGCCGAAGCCGACCGTTCTCCCTGCTTCGGCTGTCACTATGGCTAAGCCGAGCCGAAGCGTATGTATTCGGCTCGGCTGAGCCGCTCGGCTGCTGTACAGGCTATCATGAATAGCCCGTACAGCAGTCCTGAGGTTCAACTGAACCAAAGGGCTCCTGTAGCCAAAGCAAGCTACAGCTAGATCCTTCGGCAGGTAAGTGCATAACCCTCTTATCTCTTATTTCATCCTTGAGGGTACCCAAGGGGCACATTTTATAACTAACTCTGATAAAGATGAGTAACATTGTATATTTAAAAAGGGGAAAAGTGAAATTGTGCCACAGATGATTAATCAGGCCAAAAAGCCACATGACATGCTAGAAATCTCTAGTGTTAATTTAGAGATGATGTGTACAATTTCTGTTCCTGTTTTCTACTGTGTGACTGGTGTAAGGCAGGTATAGTACAAAATACAGAGCTGTGTAAATCAGGGCTAGCTGCTGCTGTGATACTCTTTTGGGAAGCAGAGTGCTTTGTCCCAATTTCCTTGATCCAGAAAACAAATAAAAGCAAATCAATTATCTCTAACTTCCAGACATTTATTCATTATTTTTTAAACTGTTATTATAAGGCGTGATATAATAGATATCATTTTAATTTATTTTTAAAATAATAGGATTTTTGTACTCACCGTAAAATCCTTTTCTCTGCATTCATTGAAGGACACTGCGAAGATCAGTAGATCTTGCACCACTTGGTATCCTGCCACCTGCAGGAGTAGGACGCTACGCACAAAACAAAAAGACAGCCAAGGGGCAGCCCCTGCTGGTGGCCAAACCCCCCCCATGTGTTAACACAGCCTCAGTTACAAAACTGTAACAGCCAAACTAAGGGCAGGTGCTGTGTCCGTCAATTAACACAAAGAAAGGATTTTACAGCGAGTACAAAAAAAAAAAAAAATTTCTCTTTTGTTCATTGAAGGACACAGCGAAGAGTGGTAGATCTTGTACCACTGGGACGTCAACAAGCAGTGATCCAAACAGGGCGGGAAGAAGAAAAAACGTCCTAACGCCTTGACGCTAGGCAAAAAACTGAGCCTGTGTTAGCACATGGGGGGTTTGGCCACCAGCAAAGGCCCGCCCCAAGGCTGTACCTTTTTGTTTTGTGCCTAGTGTCCTACTCCTGCAGGGGTACAGTATACCCAGTGATACAAGATCCACTGACACCAGTTTATCTATTGCTATAAATGCTTCAAGATGGAGGTTCATATAGATTAAAGTTAAGACCACACTAGAGAGAGGAGCCTTGACTAGATAGTGTAACTTCCACATATTCTGCAAAAGTTGTGCAACTAAAACCTCTTTTTTAACACCCAATGGTACAAGATACCTCCAGGCATACCTGCAATCAATGTATCTATTGCTATAAATGCTTCAAGATGGAGGCTCATATAGATTAAAGTTAGGACCACACTAGAGAGAGGAGCCTTGACGAGATAGTGTGGCTTCCACATATTCTGCAAAAGTTGTGCAACTAATACCTCTTTTTTTTAACACAAAGTGCTAAACTTAAAAAACCGGTTTGGCTTGAATTCAACTTTAAGCTATACAAAGAAATTCTCTAACTTCAGTGTACACCCAATACACAACAATACATCTTTTTTTAACTATACTGAAGTAATAAAACAGAAAAAAAATGTATTATGTCTGATCCAACAGAACTCATGCTTTCTACAAATCTACAAAATCAAAGCATGATTAAGGGATAAAGAAACAGGTCACTGGAGAGGGAGGAGAAAATGGAAAAATACAACAGCAATAAATAATAACATAAATGGAGGGACTGGAGGGCAGTGGAGGATGAAGATGAGTGGGTGTACACAAACATAAATCTTTTATCTAGTATTGAAATTGCTGTTCTGTGAAGACTTCATTTTTAATATTTAATAATATGTAAAATCAGATAGAGGACAGCTAGTTACCTTTTGCCTATGGAATGTAATACTAACATCCATTTATAGAGCAAGCATTAGAAAACATGCTCATGCTTTCTATGTGTATATTTTTATTATATTTTCTTCTTTAAATGGGGATGCGTCTACTCCATGTAAAAAACAATATTTAACGTCCCTGCATGTCTTCTGTCTGGGTATCTAAATGACAAATATACAATATATTGCAGCTTACTGGTCTCCGATGTGGTGGCTTTTCTTCTTTTTAGGCTTTTCTTCCCTTTATTTTCATCTGGTGCTAGTAAAGCTGGCCATACTCTAATATAATTTTCTTTGTTCATGCCACAGGCTGAAAAAAAAAAAAATCTAACTGATTCCTCCATCCACACTAAAGAGTATGGATGGGGAACCCCTAGGTCCCCCCACCTCACCCCCACAGGGCTATTGTATCCTGACAGCGGTCACCGCTGTCAGAATACCCTTACAGTGACTGTAGATGATTGGCTGTAGTCACAGCTCAGCTGACAATTTTCAGCCCGGCTCCTTCAATGTTTAGATAGCCCTGCACTGTACATGAAGACAACGGGAGACCACCCACATCCCAGAGGTTCCAGGAAAGAGGAGTGTGATGAAGCCTGCTGGAGCGGGAGGTGTTACACCTTATTCCTCTCCCTAGACTAAAAGAGGAACTTTACCCATTATTTTAATGTCTCTCAAAACAGTTACTTTTAAGGCATGCCAACTGTCTAGGTTGCCATTGTGCTTATTTTAGCTCTCGACGGAACATTGAAACCCTCAAATGACTGGCATCATAGCTGATCACATGTACAGCACCATGGCAACTGAAATCCAAATAGAGGCTAAAGGTGCCCACACACCTTACAATTTATCTGCAGATTTTCTGTGGTCAGATGGAAAAGGTGCAACAGATTCCTCCATCTACATTAAACTGTGTGGATGGAGTAATCTCCACCTGGGCCAATCTGTTGCACTTTTTCCATCTCACCACAGAAAATCTGCAGATAAATTGTAAGGTGTGTGGGCACCTTTAGATGGCACATTCCTTGGCTATAAAAGATAGGAAGTTGTAGTTCCGCTTTAACAAGCATTTAACCCTTGCAGTGCTGTAATTTGTGGGTAATTCCCAGAGTTGGACTTTAAATTAACTTAAACCTTTTTTGAACTATCCTGCTGCCATATACAAATTGCTTATCTTTTCCAAAAGTGATCTCAGCTAAAACATTTTAAAGGGATGGGGAGGTAGACAGGGCTAGACATTTAGCAGATCTGTGCTCTTTGGTTGAGAGTCAGAGTTCTGGTCACATGACCAGTACTAGAACCTACAAGTGAAACGAATGGCAAACGCACTCCTTGTGTGTCCCTATGCCTTTAAGGAGGTTGGGCTACCTCCTGGCAAACCTGCACCCAATTCATCCTTTGCTATAAATATGCTCCAAGATGTAGACTCTCAGATTAGAGTTAGGACCGCACTACACAGAGAGGCCTTGACGAGGCAGAGTGGCTTCCACATGTTTTGCAAAAGTTGTGTAACTAAAAGCTCTGTTTTAAACCTTAGTATTTAGACACTATACTTTTTTTTGCAGGCTGGCTGGTCAGAGTGCTAGGAATGTTTGTTTTTAGTACTAGAACCTGGTGCACCACATTCTGCAGCCCTGTAGAAGAATAAAGAATAGTATCAGCGTTTATACTGGTTGCCCAAAAAAGAGAAAAAAATCAATAATCAGCTGATCAAAAGTTTCAGTAATTGGTCGTGTCAGGCCACTGGAATTCTGGAATGAGCAGTTTCTACAGAAATGTTGGGTAAGGCTTATGCTACATTTTATGGATTGTCAGCTCTGTTTTAGAGTGCCCCACACAAGAAACAAAGTACCGTATATGCCGGCGTATAAGACAAGTTTGTACAAAAGCAGTGTCCGAAAATCGGGGGTCGTCTTATACGCCGGGTATACTGTATGTAGCTTCGGCTACATACAGTATACCGCGCTGAGCCAATCACGGCAGGCTTTGTATTCATTAATACAAAGCCTGTATTAATGAATGCAAACCCTGCCGTGATTGGCTCAGCGCTGAGCCAATCACGGCAGGCTTTGTATTAATGAATACAAAGCCTGTATTAATGAATGCAAAGCCTGCCGTGATTGGCTCAGCGTGGTATACTGTATGTAGCTGAAGGACGGAAGATGGAGGACGCTGCGGGGATCGTGGACAAGGTAAGAGACTGTAATCCCGAGTGTGGCTCGGGGTTACCACTTATGGTACTGAAAATTAACCCCGAGCCACACTCGGGAATACCGCCATGGAGGTTAGTGGGTGCATTTAAACAATATTTTGGGCTATACTCATCTTATATGACGAGTATAGCCCAAAACCTATATTTTAAAGGAGAACTATGGAGTTAAGTCTTTTCCCCATAGTTCTCCTTAGGGTAACGGCAGGACACAAACTAGCATAGCTGGAGCTGTAGCTCGCGGTATACTGAGATGCCGCAGCTGAAGCGGATCCCAACAATTGTGCCGGGATCCGCCCAGCTGCGTGACTGACAGCTGGCTCTGCCTATCTAGAGGCAGAGCCAGCTGTACCCGCCCCCTCCCCCGTCTGTTCCGCCAGTCAGTGCTGGCGGATCGGAGCAGGGAGGGGGGAATCCAGCCCCTCCCCTGTCACGGCAGAGAGCCATGACAGGATCGAGAGGTGAGCGAGCGCCGGTATGTGTTCGCTCACCTCCCGATCTACTGAGCCGACCTGTGACAGTCTTATTGTCACAGGTCGGCTAGAACTATGAGGTGAGTGAAAAGCACTCACCTCATAGTTCTCCTTTAACACAAAAAAGTAGGGGGTCGTCTTATACGCCGGCAAATACGGTATATCAAAAGGCCTAAGTTCTGCAGCCTAGTCTCCTATTAAGCAAGCCCTTAAAGCTGTTCACACCAGCTCCGTTGGGCTGCACTGGGCAATGCATAGATGAGGCAATTTACCTTATGTCTATTGCTTCAGTTCACACCAATGCAGTTAAAAAAAAAGAAGGGCATGTTGCATTTTGTATGCAGTGCGTTGAAACGTGCTCCCAATGTATGCAACATGCTGCAGGACATAAAGTTAAATAAAAGGTCATTATGTGGCATATCAATAACACACAATGCACACCAGCAAGCGTGTTCTACACAGCAAACACATGGCCGCTGGTGGATAAAGGCCCTTTATTAGATATGTGTGATAGTTATAAATTATTTACTTTTTAATTTTTTGTTTAAAAACGGCCGGCCGGGAGCTCTTTAGATCTGAGCGGGCGTCTTTAGAAGTCCGCTCAGACACGCGAGCAGGAAACTGCCGTTATTTAAAAACAGGCAGCGATGCCTGTTACCATACAAGCGATCCGCCGGCTGTAGAGCCGGCGGATCGCACGCATGTATGGGGTGCCGATCGGTGTGTCC
>NW_017306821.1:109220-153483 GCF_000935625.1 Nanorana parkeri
CCCCCAAAAAAAATTTAAAGTTACACATAAAAAAGAATAAAAATAAAAAAATGTTTTTTAAAGTCCCCACCCATACATACACGCATGCAAACATGGGTCGGGGGTGCATACGTGCACAAAAGACGATTGCACCCATTACGCCGCACATGTTACATATCGTCGCGAATGTCGGAGTGAGACAAATAATTCTAGGGCCATCAATCACTGATAACACTAAACTGATGAGTAGTAAAAGCTTTTAAAGTGTCGCCTATGGCCAATTTTGGGTATGGTAGATTTCTGCGATTTCGCGGGTGCGCGCAATTTTAAAGCTTGACATGTTTGGTGTCTATTTACCCGACGTGACCCGATCTTTTATATTTTACCAAAAAACTGGGTAATAATAAATGTTTCCTAACATAATGTAATGTAAAATTTTCTGTAATTTTTCCTAATTATAGTAAAAAATAAAACCCCCCCAGTGGTGTTTAAATATCACCAAAAGAAAGCTCTATCTGTCCCCAAAAAATGGTATAAAATTCATTTCAGTACAGCGTTGCATGACGGAATAAACGTCAGTCAAAGTACCGCAGCGCTGAATACTGAAAAATGGCCTTTACAAGAAGGGGATGTAAACACCTGGTCTTGAAGTGGTTAATGTGAAAATAACACAAAATAAAAGTTTCTAACAGTTTTCAGAAGCTGTACACTTTCACAGGTTTCTGCTAACAAGTGTCCTACAAAACTGTTTCTTCCCGCTATATTTACACCTTTCACCACATCATTTCACCTTTCCGTGATCTCATTGGTTAATACTGTAAAATTAGTTTCATAGCATAATAAACTTGTAACGTTGTCACTTTATGAAAACCACTAAACCTCCTATTTCTATTAAGTTTCATTTCCCCAGCTAAAGCTGAATTAAGGGTACACTGAAGTGTATTTATACATACTCTTCCATAGCCATAAAGGATGTAAATCTAATATGTGAGCATCAAATGCCTTTAAAACCCAGGTATTACCTTGCAATTGTAGCTGCGTCATCATCACTGGGCTGTGCATAGTCTGTGCAAAACGCAGAGCTGTGGGAGGGGCACAAGGAGAGAGAGCAGCACTGACTGGTCTATATTACTGAAACTCCTGCTGAGAGGCAAAGTGCAGGAGTTGTTTCATACTAGATTAATACACAGATCTGGAAGAAACACACAAAGGTGACCAAGATTCAAATACGAATCTTACATGTAGACCGGGATCACTCCAGCTGTGGTGAAACTACAAGTTCCATGAGGCTTTTCAAGACTCTGACAGCCACAGGAATGACTCCTAGGGGGTGATTTACTAACCTAAACACACGCACGATTTTTACACAGCAAAACGTATTTATCAACCAAAAAGTCTCTAAAAGCATATTTCCACTAATGCCATATATGGAAAAATCATGCACATGATGCATATATAATGCTGCTTCACAGTTTAGAAAAAATGGTTAGCTCATGCATTTACATTCCTGCATTCATCAACGCAAGCAACACAACATAGAGCTAATTTACACAACACCACCTTGCAATTCATGCTTGGCTTTGCACAACACACATGCTGGGAGTGTACACACTACAAAGGTGTCTAGATTCCACCAATAGATCATGCTGGGAGGGAACACACTACAGAGGTGTATACATGTTCGTGGTGTGTTTATAAGGTTAGTAAATCAACCCCCTAGAGTCATGATTTCACTACAGTTGGAGTGCTTAGGATGCCTAGCCCTGATTAAAAGGTGCCCATACACTGCACGATTCTCGTACGATAATCGCGGGAAATCCCGCAATCGTACGAGAATCGTGCAGTGTATGGAAGGTGTGCGACCGTTTCTACTGTACGGTCGCACGTCTTCCGTCGAACCAGCAGGCTAGAAAACGATTCTCGGCGAGTTAGTGGCCTGCTGGTTCGACAACTGCCGAACGGGCCAGTGTGCGCACGCAGCCCGTTTGCAGTCATCTTAAGCCCGCCCCTCATTGCAGTCATCGTAAGCCCGCCCCTCATGATGATCGAGAGTACGATCTGCCTGTCCAAGATGGGCAGATCGTACGTTTTTTTAATCACTTTACAACCATCGCAAGACTAAGGTCTTGCGATGGTTGTACAGTGTATGGCCACCTTTAGACACCATCTGTTTCACAATAAGTGAACATTTGCTCAGTGGCTAAGCTTCAAATAACTGTCACAGCTTATTATCACTTGCGACGTTCCACTGATTGTGCTATTTAAGATCTATATTTACACCAGGAACATAATTTACTTCCTATAACGTGTCTCCATTGCATTTTCCACTGACAGTCAAAGCTTCCCAGCCTCTGCTAAAGATCCTTCATATGCAGGATTTAATGTATCTGTGTATCCTGGGTCTAGATTGGAGGGGAGATAGGCCGTGCTGCCAGCATACCTTCCATGAGGGGTTTATGAGCTTGTTCTTCTGTGCACTGTCAGGTGCTGTCTTGTTTAGTCTTCTTGCTATCCCAGATACAAAAACACAGTCGGTCTAGGGTTGCCACCTTTTCTTCAAGTGAAACCCGAACACTCTTGCGCCGCACGCGGCAATTTTAATTTTTTTTATATAGAGGAGAGGCAGCCAGGGGAGGGAGTGATGAGACCAGCTAGAGAGGACTACAAATCCCAGCAATACATTATACAGCAATACAAAATAATATGAAGCTACATACTCTGTGTTGTTCTGTGTTGACGCAGTACACAAGACGCCAAACGCGGACTGTCCGGTTGAAAACCGGACGGGTGGCAATCCTAAGTCAGTCCCACCGGGAAAGGAAAGTGATCTTAAGGATAACAAATGTCAAAGTATCTCAGAGCTTTAAATACAAACACTATTTTGGTGATAACCCTATGATGCAGGAAGGATGCATGTAAGTCTCTATTCTCAAGACTTTATTCTGATGCTTTAAATGAATCTGGATATGAATATCTAGTAATAATAAAAGGACAACCCCCTAGTTTTCCTACCCTATTCAGGACTCTGCCTGAAGCCCAACTCCAGGGGAATTAAACATGTTTCCCTTGCATTGGGGCTTATCCTGAACTGCAAGAAACAAGTACTTGTTTATACATAAGAGGACAGGACAAAGCTGTTTTACTTACCTGATCTCCCCTCCTGCCAGCTCCCTCCAGCTGCTAGACTGGTCCCCCCTTTGCCCTGGGAATCTAAGGACCGCTGATGTCATCAAGTACAATGCGGGCTCCATAGTCCTGTATTGTACGTGAGGACATCCAGCTGCAGTCCACAGCCAGAATGAAGTGGGAGAAGAGGAGCCGACTTCCAGGTGAGTAGAAGTTGGCGTCTGCTGGGGCTCCTGACATCACATCCAAGATGCCGGTGCCCAGTGACTGTCTTAATTTTTTCGGATGTCTACACAAAGTATACTTTTACAGGTACCTTGCCTAAAATATGTTAAATGCATACAGTATATAATCATATGGGAAGATTTTTTCTGAGATAAATAGTATGGGGACAGGGTCTCTTAAAGCTGCCCATATATATGTATCGATCACAATGCATTTGAATGCATTGTGATCGATCTGTAATAACTGGGCAGTGTGGGCTTTAAAGCAGAACTCCAGGCAAATATGTTCTTAACCCTGGCAGTGGGCCTACCCCCATACTGCAAGGGTTAAGTGCACATTTAAGTCTAGGATCATAAATAACAAAGTTACTCGCCCAATCCTTAGACCGTTCCCTTTCACTGCAACGATGGTATGTCCTTCGGCATCCTCATGTCCTCTACAATGTGTATACAACATGATTACTCACATGACCTTATACCGTTGCAGCAGAGGAGGGGAGAGGTGGAAGATAGAGGTCTAAGAGTGAGCCAGCTCAAAGGATCGGGTACGTTTTTAACCCAGACAAAAACGAGCACTTAACCCTTGCAGTGCAGGGGTTTAAGAAACATTTTCCCCAGAGTTCTGCATTAACAACCAACAACACAAAGTGTGGGCAAGCATTATAAATGCTCATAACTGCTCACAGAGATTTTCTAATAGGTCAGAACATCTGTGAGCAGTTCATGATTGTTTCCTTTTTGCTCCTGAGATTCTACTATGAATTGACAAAATAACAGTAAGGTTGCGAGAAACAAACTTGAATCACAAAGTTAACCTTGGCAAAGCCTTATCACAGAAAACTCAGCGATCTCATACACATGACCTTATGTGCAGGCATCTCATTCTATAGTGGCTGCAGCTTCTACTGATATTCCCAGGATTAGGTCAGTAAATCTCGGCTCTTTTCACTGACTAATAACAATGGATTTTTTGTTCGTAGTCTGGGAGAATCCTGTTCACAGAGAACACTAACAATATGTTAGGAGAATACTATCCCCGGACTCTGATTCAGCTCTCGGTTATCTTCAGACTTGCTGGAGCAGACTGTCAGTCTGAGGACATCAGATCACGTTATAAAAAATACAGGAATCCTAAAATAAAATCCTGATGATGACACGGGAGCCACTGAGCTCTTTCCAGACATAAAGAAAGAAACATTTCTACTATCTGCTTAAACGGATGACTGGAATATCTGCATAGAAAATGTCAATGTCCTAACTATTATAGTCAGGGAAGATATAAACCAGATTTATTGAATTACTGGATACATTATACAGACGGACAGTCCAGGACATGATTTATCGTCGATATCACTGTCATTTCTTTGCATAGTCATGTATAAATATTCTCCTATGCACATGCAATAACAATCATAGTTCAGAACAACAAAACAGGTCATCTAAATTGATTCCATTGCTCTGTCAGAGGAGGGAATACTTGGAGCTCTTGACTAGAAGACTTACAGTGTGTCTAAACCCAAAAGCAAAAATGTAATATATTGCAGATAACCAATTTACTGCGGAGCCAGCTGGCAGCTACTCTGGTCCCTGAAGCCTATCTCCTCCTCTACTGCAGAGATGTCCCTCAGGGGTCCTCACGTCCTATACACTGTGCAGAACGTGGGGACTCAAGGATTCTTAGACCGCTGCAGCAGGGGGGAAGAGAGGCTCCATGGACCGGTCTAAAAGCAAGCCGGTTCCAAGTATCGAGTGAGTATAACTTTTTTTTAGCGCCCAGACGCAAATAAGCACTTAACCCTTGCACTGCGGGGGAGGGGGGGTAGCTCAACTGTAAGGGTTAAAAGCCTTAGGGTGACAATGCTGCTGTCTTTGCTGGCTCCATTGCTCCAGCATTTAATGGAGCTACCCTAAGACAAGAAAGTGTGTTAATGGCTGGATCACCAGGAGAAACAGCACAGCACATTTAAGGGTTGGTAAGCTGCAATATATTACATTTTCGTTTTTGAGTTTAGATATGCTTTAAACAAGAGAAAGTAATATCTCATTGTATGCGTGACAGTTCTTAGGTGTCCTATGTTCACCATACATTGTGACAATCGTTTGATATAACTATGGTTTTGACAAAGGAATCATATCTTTCAGAAACAGACCGCACTAAATGAACAATAAACAATTGTTTTTATATTGAAAAGCAACACTTGGGGCTAGCGGAAAATTCAATTCAATGTCAATCTTTGTGTTGTGCTTAAGAACTGTCAATGTCAATCTTTGTGTTGTTCACTGGAACAACTGTTATAATTTTACTGTATGTATATGTAGTGTCAATGGCCCAGGTAAATGTTGTGCTTTGTAAGCACTCATTTTTATATTGGTGATTATATATATTAAGGGAAAACAAAATCCAAACACACATGGCCCTGGATGAAAAAGTGTTTGCCCCCTAAACCTAATAACTGGTTGGGCCACCCTTAGCAGCAAGAACTGCAATCAAGCCTTTATAACCTTTTCCAGACTGATAGATATCAATTACTTTCTTTCTCATTTGTTCCTGGATTTCTTTGGATCTCGGCATGATATGTAGCTTTTGAGGATCTTTTCGTCTACTTCACTTTGTCAGTCAAGTCTTATTTAAAGTGACATTAAACCCTCAGATTTTTTAACATAAACCAATACTGTAATAATAATTAGGCCTGGGTGTGGCTAGAGAAATTGAACTCGGGTGTGATAAACCAGAGTTAAGTTATGTTTTAACAGGGGGGGGCAAACACTTTTTCACACAGGGCCATGTGGGTTTGGATTTTATTTTCCATTAATAATAAAAAACCTTCCTTTAAAAACTGCATGTTGTGTTTACTTGTGTTATCTTTGACTAATATTTACATTTGTTTGATGATCTGAAACATTGAAGTGTGACAAACGGTCAAAACAATGAAAAATCAGGAAGGGGGCAAACACTTTTTCACACAACTGTATATATATCACCAATATTATTATCATTATACAGGATTTATATAGCGCCAACAGTTTGCGCAGCGCTTTACAATATAAGGAAGACATTACAATTACAATACAATTGTAAAAAAAAAAGACAAGATGGGCATCTTGTGAGGGCATACAATCTAAAAGGGAGGGGCCAGTGAAACATGAGGAGGTAGCTGTGTGGGGATGGATTGTTTGAGAATGTGATGGTTCAGTGGTTAAGTTGAGGTGGGATAGGCTTCCCTGAAGAGATGAGTTTTTAGGGATCGCCTAAAGGCAGTCAGGGTGGGAGATAAACGGACAGGTTGGGGTAAAGAGTCCCAGAGGATGGGAGAGACTCTAGATATATAATCCAATATAAAAATGAGCGCTTACAAAGCACAATTTACCTGGGACCACTGACACTTTTTCAGATTCAGCTGGCTACAGCAGAATAAAGCTGACCATATACAGTTAGATTTAGTTCAAATGGTTTTCCAAAATTTTAATGACAGCATTTGATCTTTCCATTCAGTGAGCTAATTTTGTTTGATAGTCCATCTAGACGTGCTACTGGTAGTACCTTTTTTGTGCTGTAGCCCACCACTTCCTGACACCCCGATGCCTCCTGGGATTGCCATGTCACATCCCAAAAGTCAGTGTTTTACTCAGGGTCGCAAGCACAGCTCAAGATTTGGAGTGTGCGCAGATGTGCTGCAGATCTCTGCTGGGTATTTGGGGGCCTAGCAGGGTGCTGCAGAGAATGCACACAGATGCCATGTGTCTCTAATACCAGAAACCAGCGGCATCTATGTGCATGCATTGGAATTGGCAACGCATGCACAAATTTGTCGCAGGTCTCTGCTAGGTATTTTGGACCTGGCAGAGTCCTGTGGACAGTCATGTGTGGGAATCTCCTATGCCTACGCAGATGTGCCACGGGTCTCTGCCAGGTCCACATACCTGGCAGAGACCTGCAGCACATCTGCAGGCGTGTGGGATGTTTAAAGATAGTGATGCTGAAGAGTGGCAGCAGAATGCAAATATTGCCAGGGTGAAGTTATTCTATACAGATGTGTTGCTGTAAAAAGATGAACCTATGATGCTACTTAACATGGACTTTTAGAAATGTTACATATCTGCTATCAGCTAAGCCCACATACCACAAAGGAAATACTGGCAAATACGCTGCTTCCTGGCACACATCCACCATATCACATCACATCCACCATATCACAACCGTGCTAGATTTCACTGAATCAGACACAGGAATTTCTGGCTGCTTAATTTGCCCTCAATATGTGCACACAGACACACCAATCAACTGTAAGCATTTAATATATTTATGAACATTATTCATAATATCAAAGTCCCTGATTAATGAGATTATTAGGTAATCTGAAACAGACTGTTTTCATCTTGCATCCTTCATCCTTCCCCTGCTGACAAAAGGTCTGCAGGGAAGTGTGGGAATATTTTCCTATTGATTTTCTTTGAGGTTGGGCTGTTTATCATGTGCACTGAGGCTGCTTAACGTGCTTCATTTTTAACCCCACCATGAACAGGCTGCTATTTTACAAGCAAAGGAATGATTTGATTACAAAAGATTTGTTTGGCGATCTTATTCAATGAACAGGATCCATGTAATACATGTCAAGTGCAGTATCCAATACCAAGCAATCAGTATTAAAGTGTATTTATACTCAAAACTTTTTTATTTACATTGTTTTAGATAGAATAGGAAAAGATTAGAACCCCTGCTAGGTTTTACTGCTTTCCGGGACACCGTTGGAGAGATTTAAAATAAAATAACCGTTGGGGGAGATTCAGAAATTAAATAACAAAACTGCCGTAACTCTTTAAAAACATATTGCAGTCTTATCCTCCGGCTTTCTGTGCGCCATGGCAAACACCTTAATTTCTGGTCTCACAGAGCGCACTTGAAATGTAAACAAAAGTCATGTGATCATTGTGCTTGGGACAACATGTCCTATCAGTAGGGATGCACCGATACCAAGTACCATACTCGGTACAAGTACACGTACAGATACTTTTTGAGCTCCAAGACTAGACTAGAGAAAAATTCAAAAGTTAGGAGGCAGCTGGCATTTGTAAGGAGCACACGGAGCTCCTGGGATTTGTACATCCCTGTTTTAATGTACGATTTTGTTTTTATAAACATATATAAAAGGGATGCACTGATACCATTTTTGCAAGTCCAATACTGATACTTGCCCAAGTACTTACAGAAACAAGTACTGATACATTTTTGTTTATTGTCATGTGACAGTTTTTCTAAAACAATATCGACTAATGATTTCAGGACAGTGGTGGAGTGCCAGAGCTAGGTCCCAGCTGCAACCGCTGCAACCCTGGTAGTTCTCATGAAAAGTATCGGCACTGGTATCTGAACTAGTATCGTTGCATCCCTACCTATAAGTCATGCTATATGTGCCCCATTGGCTGTTGTGAGGATGATGCCTGTGCTAACACATACAGGCAGCCCGAAAGGACAGCTAAAGGAAGAAAGGTCTATGCTCCTCTTCGTGACATGGCGCTGCCTCAGGAGCCTTTGTCGAACGCTTCTCTTGGAAGTGGGGCAACGGCATGCCTTCTGTTTGGAGCTCTTAAGGGCTGACTATACACGTAGTGTCCACACATAGGGCTGCAGTCCTTTTCCTGGGAGTGCTCCGGTATGGGTGGCTCTGGTAGAAGCCAGAAAGCCAAGGAGCCACCCTTACAAAAGAAATTGGGGGCAGCAATCGGGGGAACAAATAAAAAGGGAGGACAGACCACAAGAACCATTAGAAGAATCAGCACAAAATGTAAGTCCTAACATCATCATATATAGTATATAAAACTATGGTTTAATATCACTTTAGATGAAAACATTTTAATTCTGACTGTGTTACTGTTAGAGAGATTTCATCTCACATCTTGTCCTGGGGACAAGCTTTTTACGAGACAGGAAGTGTTTTAGAGATAAAATTGTTTTAGAGATAAACTTTAAATTTGCTCAAGACAAACAGGTATAGGATTCAGGGTTTGTGTTGACAGGCTTTGGGCTTGTGTTGATGTCATCAGTTAGAGATGCTTTGAAATCATTTAGAATTTATTGACAGGTACATTTGATCTGCAGTTGGTTGACCCCCTTCTGACCTGCTTCAAGCGTGTTTTGCTTTACTATATTTATTGGAATGCAAAAGCCACTAGAAGCTAGAAAAAGCCCCTTGACACACACTAGTTCTGATTGGTTGCCTTTGATCCACCAGTTTGCATTTAGAGTTTTGCTCCTGAAACTTTTGCTTTTCTATTTAGGCCAATAAATGTAGATTGTCCTATATTTGGAGATTAGGGGACTTATTTATCAAGTGTTAAATGAACAGTATACCAATTATTTTCTGCTAATCGCCCATCTTATCTTCCAACATATTTATAAGGTCCACTTGCAGGCCAGATTTGACCAAACAAGTCCCGTTTGGAAATGTTCAACCCATCAATTTTTTTAATAGGAATTCCAGTTCTCTTTGCCAAAAGTATTATATGGCAAATGTTATATCCCCAGCTCTAATTTATGGTAAACATTTTCTATTTACAGATAGTGGATCACAAATTTGAGGAGTAATATAGACATTTACCCTTCATATCCTTTAGCATCATTTTTTATCTTTTCCTTGTAAAATGTCAACATACTGAGGGGAACTTTGCATAGACTATTTAAAGCCCAACTCCATCTTTAAATTAAAAATGAAACAAACAATTTCTCTACGCATTTTGATTTAAAAAGATAAGGGAGCTCTTACTGCAATACTCACGTTATCTCCTATAATGTCTCTGCAGAGTCACCGCTCTGCAATCCAGCATTTTTCTTCTTCGGGGGTTAAATTACACCCAGCACCATTTAACCTACTTCCTGTAAGCTCAGGGTGTCAAGGACACACCCCCTGGATGCAAGTCATCAACCTGCCCTGGATTAACAGAAGAATGCTGCAGGGAACAGTGCTGACCATCGTTACCTGGTGTTTAAGACTGTCCATCACTAACGAAGAAGAAAAAAACAAGTGAAATGTGTAAAAGGACCCTTGGCAAAATAGAATGCACATAGGGGGTGCTTTGAAGAAGGAAAGGGGGAAGACAAGAAATGGATGGAGGATGGCGTAGCCTGGAGTTTGCCCTGGAGTAGTGATAAAAGCATCTAAAAGTGCTCAAAGTAACTAATTCAGAATAGCGAAAGATCACCCCTTGCAGGGAGATTTTCTAGCAAGCTTAGGAACCATCCATGCTATGTGATAATGAGCACCTGAGATGGCCTGAGGTGGAGAACTAGGAGGAAGTAGAGATACCCTAATAGATGCAATCAATGCTTGAAGCCACTAGCATTGCTTTTACTGAGCTGTTTCTGGGCAGCTGTAGAAAACAAAAAGAAGTATCTTTCTCCTCATTTCCATAACATAGAGGGGTATTCTATAGTTTACAGAGGAGAACTGGGCAGGTCTGATAACAATGTTTATGATCTCAGTGTATGAGCTCACTGGATTTCTGACAAGATCAACAGGTATTTTTCTGTACTTACAGCTTCTAAAGAGTCAAAACATGGAGAAATGTTCAGGTATTGAAGAAATGTACCGGAAACGTTTTTTTATATAACCTTTGAAATAGCCCTCAATAGATAACATCCAGGCAGGGCCGGCGCTAGCGCAAGGCAACATGGGCACTTGCCTTACGGCGCCAGGGAACAGGGCGGAAAATTGATAGTGACAGTCGCCCGATCGAGACCAGCGTGTGGGCTGCCGCTGCGGGTGGGCGGGCGGCATCTAAAGTACGAGTCCCCGCCGGTGATTGGTCTGGTTGTAATTGTTTCTGCTCTGCAAATCAAACAATAATTTTTGATAGATAGGTTTTTCTATTGTGACTAAACATACACACACACACACACACACACACATATTGCTCTAAAGGACAAAAATGTGGGAAGTAAGCATTAATCGTTCACTTTTCCTTTGGCACAGCAGTTCTGGAGATACAAAAAATGCCCTGAAACAATGGATAGGTCATCACTCTGAAATCCGTCTCATTAATAGTACTTATATAAAACAGTTGGGCATTTATGACACGAAAAATGTAAACATGGTCTCATAGATCACTAATACAAAACTATCCCAGGGGAAGTAAATTGTCACCAATGATATCATCATATCATGTGGCAAATGTAAACGGCAGGAAGGAACGTATTCAGGGACAGTTGGTATCCCTGAATATAATGACCTTTCAAACAAAAGTTTGACGGATGCACATTTCCATGCAAAGTTAATGAAAAGTTTACATATTCATTAACATAGCTTTTGATTTTTGCATTATCGCTGAACTCATTCCATTTTACAAGATAACAATAGTGAAGCATAAGAAGATTTCATTTTTGTTTCAATTATCTATTTATAGCTTCTGGCTACGACTAATACATATCGACATACACAATTTACTAAAGGAGTAGAACATGTTCACTATGCTAAGTGAAAATTCACTTTGGAAAATTAACATACTCTACTGCCTAAGTAAATCAACCCCAATGTCTTATGAACTATTAATCTTTAAGTGCATTCATGGTTTCACTTTTGACTTTAAAAGTGCATCAAAACCCAAGATCAAGAATTTTATATATGTCAGTGTCCCAGTCCTTAGATGTGGTGGCTGCTTTAGTTTTCTCTTTTGCTTAGGGCTTTTTTCCTTTTTTTACCATGTTATGTTGACAATAACACACTTCCTGCACTAGGGTGACAACTCACTGTACTGTTTCTTTGGAGAAGCAGCATTGTCACAATTGGCTGCTTGATCCTTATAGGGATGAGGAGAGAGTTGGGTGTTCTGTAGTACATATAACATCTGATCTGAAGTTCACAGAACTGGGTAGGGCTGATAAGACTGCTTGGGACATTCCAAAACACAGGCAATGTGTTGTCAGCTCACTATAGGCAGTCACAAGCTCACTGGATTCCTGGCATATCAATAGGTATTTATTGCACTTATAGAGCAGATATAAAAAAACACTTTCAGTTGTATACTTAAAAGGCAGAAAATCAGAGAAGTTAATTCTAAGGCCCCATTCACATGTGGCTTCGGGCTGCAGCTGGGGATTCCTGCAGCAAGAACCTACGGATTCTTGCCACAGGGATCCCAGGCCTGTCTGTACAGATGTGGCCGCTGTGCAGGCTACTGACAGGCTGACAGTGGCCGCCTTTGTCAGAGGCAGTCCACATGTAATTGTTTATGGAACAATAACCTGCGATTCGGGATAGATGATTGCCCTTGGATGCAGACAGAATTCTTCCAGGGACAATCATCTATCCTGAACTGTAATCATTACATGAACCATTACCTGCGGACTGCTGCTGACAGAGCTGGTCGCTGTCAGCCTATCATTAACCTGGATGGGCATAGAGGCCTAATCTGTACACCTCTTGATTCCTGCTGCAAAAATCTATTGGTTCTTGCCACAGGTATCTCCATCCTCCTGTGTGAATGTAGCCTTACGGTTCACAAACATGTTCAGTTAAAGAAAATTTGAATTCACATTTATGTTATTTTAAATAGCTTCCTATTCAGCCACAAAATATCATACGTCATCTTACGTTTCACAAAACCACAGCTTATAACAAAGTCAGTAGTACTGCTAATAGGAAACTTTATGGTTAACGTGTTTATAACGGGCTTATCACTCATTTGCATCAGTGCTTTAAATGTATTTGTGGTGAATTAAAAAAAAAAAACACTGTTCTGTGAAAGAGTGATTTTTGAAATGAAT
Source organism: Nanorana parkeri (assembly GCF_000935625.1). Lineage (NCBI taxonomy): Eukaryota > Metazoa > Chordata > Amphibia > Anura > Dicroglossidae > Nanorana > Nanorana parkeri. Next base: position 122,307 of record NW_017306821.1, read on the forward strand.
GGCAACTAAGGGCATCTTTAGACATAACTGCCCATCCTAACTGAAAAGTGGAAACGCATAGCATGAGGACGACTGGCTACTGCAATAATAACAAAAATTTTTTTAACTTTTTATGCATAGGAAACGGTCAAGGTTTGTTTCATATAGTAATAATAACTAGTTAATTCTACTAAGAATGCATTCTGCTTCAAATGCCTCTTTGCAGTAACAAAGAAGTAGATATTCTCTCCTCCTATTTAGAAGCTACTGTGGAGCACTCAATCCAATAATAATAAACTCTAAAACTGTTGTAGCTCCATGACCAAATTCCAATTCTAATTGCATTTAAACTGTATCAGAACATGAAATCTTCTGAGTCTTACACTGGTTATACACTGAGCTAATTTCGGCCAATTCTTAGTAAATGGTGGCCAAATATCAGTGGCCAACTGTCAAAATACTATAACCGCAGCAAGACACGCTTCCATCCATGCTGTTTAGCTTGGATGGAGAAATCTTACATTTTTTTCAGTTCAACCCGAAAACTGAATAAAAATAACTTAACAGTGTATACCCAGCTTTAGTCTGAAGGTTAGGGAACTTACAAGTTGATCTAGAGCTGCAGCTAACGATTATTTTCAAAATCGATTAGTTAGCCGATTATTAAGTTCGATTAATCGGTTAATCGGATAAACTATAAAATAAAGTTTAAAAAATGGCTCCAGTGATGGGACTACTAGTTTGTATTGAGGTTGTAGTCCATCACAGGAGCAAGCTTGGACCGGTGGAAGTAAAAAAGAAAAAAAGATAGTGTGGTGTGCAATATAGTGAAATGGAAAGTGTAAAATTATACAGCAATGCATGCAGAATGGCAACGGTTATAGAGGACTACAAAACCCAGCAAAAGCACATTATACAGCACAATGCAGAATACCGCCAGCTATAGAGGAATACAACAAATCCCAGCAATAGTACATAATAGCTGGCGGCATTCTGCATTGCGCTGTATAATGTACTATTGCTGGGTTTTGTAGTCCTCTATAGCTGGTGGTATTTAGCATTGTACCACTTTATAATGTATTATTGCTGGGATTTGTTGTACTCTTCTACAGCTGGTGGTATTCTGCATTGCGCTGTATAATGTATTATTGCTGGGACTTGTAGTCCTCTATACAGCGCAATGCAGAATATCACCAGCTATAGAGGAGTACAACAAATCCCAGCAATACATTATACATACAGTGTATAATGTATTGCTGGGATTTGTATTCCTCTGTATAATATACAGCACAATGTACCATCAGCTATAGAGAAATACAAATCCCAGCAATACATTATAGAGCACCATGTGTGGGAAAGTGCAGTCTTCCAGCAACGTGCTTCTGAGATCGGACCTGTCTATCAGCAGCTGCCATACCCCCACACCTGCTCCTCTTTACTACATCTCCCCGCGTCCCTGTGCCGATCATGGATGTGGATGGGCAGGAAATGTGAGGCGGGGAGGAGGTGCGACGTGTGGAGCGTGGATGCGAGCGGGTCTGGCAGCGGCGAGCGTGAGGTGGGGAGGAGGTGTGGTGCACAGCGTGTGGAGCTGTGAACAGGGCCAACTGATCAGAAGCCGATTAATCGATTATTGAAAAAGTTGACAACTTTTTCAATAATCGATTATAATCGATTATGTCGATTAGTTGTTGCAGCCCTAAGTTGATCTACTTACAAGTGAACCTAAACTAAAAAAGAGAAGATTTGCTAGGTTATAGGGAACACCTCAAAATGTTAACTGTATCTAAGCAGTATCCTGAAAAATTTAAATTTCCTCCTAAAAAAAAGGAGTGCACTTTCTGGTATGAGAGGGTGTCTAGATACTTCTGTATCTGCAGTCTCATAGCTGTATATCTGCAGCGTGAGATCCAAGGCACTGCCACCTCTAACTGCTAGTTTCAGGGGATGTTGAGTTTGATGTCAGTACTTTGCTTCTCACTGTTCTTTTTACTAGGGGCTCTGACATGAGGAAGCAAAGCCCCACCACTACTAAGATGGACGCCTCTAAAAAAAGACACAGTGCAGAACAAGGTATGATAAGTTAGTAATAGGGAGAAGATCAGCAACAGTAGAGCACAGGGAATACTGGTGATCAGTAGTGTTACAACACCCTTGGGGCCCCCTTCCACCTACAGGCTCTGACATGAGGAAGCAAACCCTCACCACTACTAAGATGGACGCCTCTACAAAAAGACACATTGCAGAACAAGTCATGATAAGTTAGTAATAGGGAGAAGATCAGCTTCAGGAGAGCACAGGGAATACTGAGGATCAGTAGTGTGACAACACCCATGAAGCCTGCGGGTGGAAGGGGGCCCCATGGGGGGGTTGTTGAGGCAATGTAAGCATAGAAAATCTATGATTATGTGAAGATGGCACATATCCATCACTGTATCATTAAGGATTGCAGAGGTTTCAGTTGACACTGGCCCTGTACCCCTTGTGAAATTTCCAATCAAGAAGAGCTGATGTCAGACATATAGGAGGAGGCCTCAGAATGTTGTAGTTACGCCCCTGTTAGTGATTAGTCCTTTGCCCTCTGCTTGCCTTTTTGTTTTGCACAGCTTCCATAATCTTTAAAGAATTAATGGTAGAGAGAATCTTACCTCCATCCATAATTAAAATGGACTGCTGCTGCCACTCAGGCATTGACAAGCAACCACACTCTTTCCTGACTGTCAACTCTCCAGATTTGGTAGGCTGTAAATCCAATATCTAGATACACAAAGAGAGTGCATGAAAGGAGTAGAGCCCTGGCAGTCGGTATTCAAAACAGCAACAAAATTCCTTGATGTGTTTCGTGCTGTTGCGCTTAGTCATGAGGCCTTATGACTAAAGGCAACAGAGTGAAACATGTCAAAGCATTTGGTTGCCGTTGTACGTGGTGCTTAAATAAAGCCTCCTGATCCTCTACTCCTTTCGAGGAGTCTATTTGTGTATTTATGTGGGACTTATCCTCTCCATCCATCCATCCAAATTGGCCACCATGGGCTTAGTTTTAGGCATACAAATTAGGGATGCACCGAAACCAAGTAACGTACTCGGTACAAGTACAAGTACAGATACTTTTCGAGCTCCAAGACCGGACTAGAGAAAAATTTAAAAGTTAGGAGGCAGCTGTCATTTGTAAGGAGCCCACGGAGCTCCTGGGATTTGTGCATCTCTGTTTTAATGTATGATTTTGTTTTTATAAATATAAATAAAGGGATGCACAGATACCATTTTTGCAAGTACAAGTACTGATACATTTTTGTTTATTGTCATGTGACAGATTTTCTAAAACAATATTGACTAATGATTTCAGGACAGTGGTGGAGCACCAGAGCCAGGTCCCAGCTGCAACCCTGGTAGTTCTCATGAAAATGCCAGGTATTGGCACTGGTACTCGAAAAGTATTGGTGCATCCCTAATACAAATCCAACCTAATTCCTACATTTCAGACTTATCACAGTGGAGGCTTCCACAGAAATGGACAGTTATTAAGGTTTAGTTCTTATATGTTTGTCTAGCTTAATATCTGACCTAGTTTCAAGAAAATATTTAGAAATAGAAGAACAGACCATGGGTCATCTGGGGATAGCAGAATGTGAGGCCATATTAACCTTTGACATCCACTGTAACATATGTCTGCCAAAGTGTTTGGCAGAGTGTAGAATCGTGCATTGAGTCTGCCCTGATATTTAGGAGGTTACGGCAATAAATAATAATAAGTGTCATTAGTAAATTGTCCAAACCTGTGAGGCTACAATAGATCGGAAGGATCCCAGGACACGTGCCGCCCATCATGCAAGGAGTTTAAGGAGAGGATATCCTTGTCTGCTAGTGTGAAATCAAACACCTGAGGAGACGCAGGAAGGTTAGTGTGTGAGATGGACAAAAACAAGAGTTATATACACTACAGGCTAGAACAGACAAATACACATAGCGGGGCTCATGCATAAAATATATTTGGTACAACTCTTGGTTTGAAGAGGTTTCTGTTGTAGATGTCAATAAATTAGAAGCCCTGAGTTCAAGAAACATAGAGCGAGGAAGGAGTTACCCAAGAAAAGTACTGTCTGGGACAACTTTATATATTTGTCTCTGACATTTCGTGCCCCTTCTGCTATTTTCATTCTATGACAGCTTGATATATGAGCCCCCTGGGAGATCAATATGTATTTTGTCACTTAGTAACCCACAAACATCTACAGCCCTGGTTTTAGTAGTATGTGAAAATGTTTTTTTGCAAGCATAACTAACTTTACTGTATATAAACACTCAGTGGAAAACTGTGGCAGTCCAATAAATGGGTGCACCTAAGAACTCAATGCAACTGTGCACAAAATGAGTTAGAAAACTGGAAAAGCCATCCAAGGGCTTTCTTAATAACAGCTCTGGCACTACTGTATTTGGCCGCACTGTGGGTGGCTTAGAATGTGTTTAGGGAACACACTGAATGAAGGTATGGGTCAGGAGGTAGGGCAGTGGCCATGCTGAGAACGAAAAGCTTTTTTAGCAAGTTTAGTCTCATCCTTCAAGCTAAAAATGTCATATATGAAGCAGCTGATAAAATAAATAATTTGCTACAGGGAAAAGAAAATCATTTACATGTAGCCTGCACCCACATTAATGTTAACTTTGCTTTTTCTGACTGGCCTTCCCCCTAAAGTGTACCTAGACCCAAAAACATAAAAATGTGAATGAAATCACATAACGTAACAGAAAATCACATAAGGCTACAACTTCATTAAGAAAATATGGCGGTTGAAACCGACATTTCTGGCAAATAGCCTGATGTTTTTCAATGTCATTTTACATACAGCAATCTGGATTAAAAGACATAGAAACACACATATAACACGTATGCATTTAGGTATTTACATAATATAAATAAAAGATCTCTAGGTGGCCACACTATTCTCTTACTTCTGTTTATTACCTTTTAATTCTGTTTACTGAACTCAAGCAGTTGTACATAAGTATAAAGCATATGAGGATAAAACAACATCAATAAGCATATTCTGTATATGATCTGATTACATATATACATAATAAAGAAGAAGAGTAGGTCAATTTTGAGTTTATAAAAGCAATTGCCCATTTCTGGCTACATATTAAACCATTTGATGAGTCCTGCAGTGACCCAGCTATGACTGCTCTGGAATATACTGTGTTCTAGAGCCTTGCATGTTACAGAACACTTAGACACCAATTTGAAACTGATCTGATAGCGGAATCGTTGTAAAACAACTTTTCTATAGACTAATTTCTGAGTGAAAACAATATAACAATATAAGCTAACATTTTGTGATAGTGCTTCTGTCTCACTGTTATTTTAGGCCACAGGACACGATGACAACATTTGTGTATTTTTCCTGTTATGATTCAGAGAACTGAAAAAGCAGCTGTTTGGCTTTTGATAATGGCCACATTGGAGACATTTATACAGAGTCTTAGCTATGTCAATCTTATCTTGTAGTGACAGGTTTGTTATTTGGTTGCTTTATAAATGAGGCCTATAAAATAATTCAGTGAGCTAAACAAAAATCTGGTGTGGGGACACACTGGGGGCTTCAGCTGCCATTGTGATGTGCAGGGCGTCTGGTGTGTCCCTGTGCCTTTTAGGAGGAATGGGCTACCTCCAGGCATACCTGCACCCAATATATTCTTTTCTACATAAGCTCCAAGATAGAGGCTCTCATAGATAAGACCTCACTGCACAAAGGAGCCTTGAGGATGCATTGTGGCTTCCACATATTTTGCAAAAGTGGTTCAACTTTTAATGGAAATTGTTAGACAGTGTAACTTTTGTTTTTTTGCAAGCAAGCTGGAAAGTGTGATGGAAATGTTTTTGTTTGACCTATAAAATAATGTCATGTGGACAGTAGGGTTGAAGACTAGAGCTGCAGCTAACGATTATTTTCAAAATCGATTAGTTAGCCGATAGACTCCCTAGTACAGACATCCCAACTCTCCCGGACATTCCGGGAGTCTCCTGCTATTAGATAGCGGCTCCCGGCTGCCCGACAGATAAACATTTTCTCCCGGAAAGGTTTACTCTGCTTGATCTAGCAGAGTAAACCTTTCCCTGCTGTCTGTTTTTTTTTTACTCTGATATCGGTGCTGCCGGCCGCCGTCAGAGTGAGAGAAAAAAAGACAGCATAGAAATTAATAGCTAGATTGCTATTGGCTATTTGAATTTGCACTAGCCAATAGCAGACTAGGTATTGCACCTGCACACTGTTGCTGTCAATCAGCAGAGGTGGACCTGAAGTCAGAGGGAGGGTGCAATAGGCAGCTTGCTAATGGATTTTGCGAATTGAAATAGCCAATAAAAATCTAGCTATTCATTCCTATGCTGGTTTTTTTTTCTATTCTGACGGCAGCAGCTGTCAGAATATAAAAAAAAACCCAGCAGATAGCACGGGAAGCATTAGCTTTTGTGCTATCTGCCATAATTTCATGGGGGGTGCTCTCCCCCCCACCCCCTGGATGGGGGGGGGGGCACCTCCCTGAAATGAGAATGGCACCTCCCTGAAATTACTTTTTTCAGGTTGGGATCCCTGCTAGTATGATAGATGATATATGTGTGTCAATTGCGCCAAATTAACAAAAGTCAGACGCGTCATTTCCATAAAAGAAAACCTCAGAAAACTTTGTGTCACGTCCTTTTTAAAACCCTCTAAAAAGTACTCCAGATGCAAGCTGGTATATGAAAATGAGAAATAGAAATGTTTAATCGGATAATGAGAGTGCGGTGTTTGTAAAAGTGTACTATTTAATGAGATAAAGGATTATATTGTAAGATGTTCATGATTTTGAAAATGTTGGAAAAATATAAATAAATATATATGGAACAAAGAAGCTTAATCTGAATTTGCAAAATGAGAATTATTCAGTCACAGGTAAATTATTATAGGGTTATATAATTAAGGTAAATTTAGGAGTGAAAGTGAATGGAAAAGAGTTACGTTCAGACTACAATTTGTCCAACGAAAACACATTTGGGCACAAGATGGTTATTCATTTATTATTATTACTTTGCTCCCAAAAAAACTGTTACGACCCACATTCTGCATCCAAATCTCTATTCTGTGTTTATATTTCCCTAATTCTCAAACTAACAATCTACTTACACTGGTTTATTCATTTGGCACCCCTTACCAGGGAATATATATATATTTATTTTCACATTTTATAATTAGTTTAAAAGCCGGAACACTTTTCCACGTGCGCAGTCTTTGTTTATTCCCTCCACTGTTTTTAAAGTACAAATCCCTGGCACTAAAAGGACTCTATTGAAAGCCACATTTTTTGTGCAGTATGGTAGTTGCACACCCCAGAATCAGGGTCTCCCAGTGTCTTTGGTTGCAGAATCCTTACCTTTGATTTTTCTCCTGCCTTTTATTGGAGCTGTACACAGAGATACCAAAGTGCATTCTTCACAGTAATATTGACAGCCTTCTATATGTGCTTAAAGGAGAATTATGAGGCGAGTGATTTTCATTCAGCCTCATATTCTGAGCCGACCTGTGACAATGAAACTGTCACAGGTCGGCTCAGTAGATGGGGAAGTGAGCGAACACATACCGGCGCTCGCTCACTTCTTGATCTATCCGTGTAGAGAGCCGTGACTGTCATTTACGGCTCCCTGCAGGGATTTCCCTCCCTTCCCTGTCCGATCCTCCAGCGCTGACTGGTGGAAAGGACAGGGGAGGGGGCGGGTACAGCTGGCTCTGCCTCTAGATAGGCAGAGCCAGTTGTCACTCACGCAGCTGGGTGGATCCAAACAGAATTGTCGGGATCTGTTCCGGCGTCTCAGTATACCGCGAGCTGTAGCTCAATAGCTGTAGCTCGTGGTATACTGAGCTTTGGGTGACGGTTGGACGCTAGCTCGCGGTATACTGGGCTTTGGGTGACGGGAGGACGCTAGCTTGTTCTTCCCCTTAGGAGAACTATGGGGAAAAGCACTGACCCCATAGTTCTCCTTTAAGGCCACACTGACATGCGCATTTGCACACAGTATCAATTATTTCGATATTTGATTACATTGTGTGACTTGCTCCAAATAGTTTGTCAAAGCAAACTTTGGAACAAGTCAAAGGAACAAGAATTTAAAATATTGTACCTTACCAAACCTTAGATGTGATGACTGTAGTAGATTCATTTTCAGGCTTTTCTCCTAATTTTCATTTGGCGATCTTGCCTGTAACACACTTCCTGTCCCAGGGTGACACCGCTCACTCATTGTACTGCATCTATGGACGAGCAGTGTTGTCACCCTAGGGCAGGAAGTGTGTTAAGACTACAGAACAACTCCCACTCTCCCCATAACATAGGGAAGGTGATCTATAGCCCACAGAAAGAACTTAATACCTATTAACAGCGCTAACTGATACAGAAGATGCCGAAAGTTGTGAGCACACCCAATTTCTGACAGGATCAACATTTATCAAACAAATGTAATAAAACGCTTTCAACTGTAGTTTTAACAGACCAAAAGGGAGCAAATAAAATCAGATAATTGTGAGGGTTTACATACACTTGAAATAGTTGTCAAACAATTGCTGTTTTATAGTGCAAATTTGCATGTAAATGCAATTCTGGTAAAAAAATATGGCTGTAAACTCTTCAGACGCCAGCACACTCATGCAATGCAGTGCCTCCGGTTTAACTAAATGACTATATTTTGTCTCTTTTTAGGTTAATGATATGCTAAAAAAGATGACATTTATAAAAACTGGAGTTACACAGAAACTAGTAGTTTGGCAATTAGTCTGTTGTTAGCTTTCACCTAATGAGAACCAACAAAAATAACTGTCAGGCTCACTTTCTTTCTTCTTTGCACTAGATTTTACAAATCAATCATGAGGCCTTTTTTTTTATTTTTTGCACCCATGTTATATTCCACATTTTAGGCCTGAAAATGACTTAAAACCCCCAAACATTATATATTTTCTGAAAGCAAAGACCCTATAGAATAAAATAGTGGCAGTTGCAAATTTTTATGTTGCATGATATTAGCGCAACTCCTTATCAAACCCCACAATTTAGTGAAAAGTGCACTTTAGTGCCCCAAAGCACAATAAAATACCCATTTGTTTAATTAAATATAAAAAATGAGGTTACAACGAGTAAATAGATACCCAACATGCCTTGATTAAAAATTGTGTGTGTCCGTGAAACGGCAACAAAATTCAGTAGTCCATAGATGACGCTTTAAAAGCCCCCACAGGTCATCAGTTTAGAGATACCCAAACATATTGGCCTTAGAATTATTGCTCTCACTCTGGCATGCGCTGCGACACCCAACATGTGTAGCGCGTTCGTTGTTTTCATATGTAGGCACACCCGACGCGAAGGCGCGCATGCTCACGGGGGCGGGGGACTTTAACATTTTTTTTACATTATTTTATGTTAATTTTGAAAACTGTTATTTTTTTACTTTACTTTAATTGATATCACATAGGGGGGCTTACAAGCCCCCCTATGTGATAGCAGATGGTGGTGACAGGCACTCTTTAAACTGATGCTGGGGGTCCAAAAGACCACGAGGGTTAGCTTTACACTCTCAATAAGCTATTGAAGTGCAGATTGCACTTCAATAGCTTATAGCTGGGCTTCAGGAGCCCAGCAATGACAGCTATGGGAACAGAAATGATGCAATCTGCATCGCTCCTGGTCCCATAGAACAGGGAGGGGATTGACAAACGGAGGTTCGTCCATCTCCTCCCCGGCTTCCCGCCGACACCAAACAAGCTGGTCCTGGGCCCGTAGGAGGGGCAACAGAGTCCGGGAAACCCGGCGGGGATGTCGGGCAGAGGGGGGACCCCTTCTCCGGGCCCATAGAAGCGATCTGGCAGGCAGCTGAGCAAGTTTACAGGTCTAAACAGAGTTAAACAGCCCCGATTCCACTGACGTCGCTGGTCGTTAAGGGGTTAAGAAAGCATCTGAGTAAAGGACAGATGTATACTTTAATTAACTACAAACAATTCTTTTTGCTAACACTTTCACACACAAGGCCACTGTTATCTGTTAACTTCATCAAACGCTGGTTGAAAAATCATTTTCGAGCGAATCGGGTAGTACCGGTATGGCCACCCATGGGTAAAACTTCAGCCGATTCCTACTGAATCTACTGAAATTTGAGCTATAGGTAGCTTAAGTTTCCACAAGACAAATACATTGCAAAACTTTGAGCCATGTTCTACTATAAACAATGACAAGTTCCTACCTACTGCTCAACTCTTTCAAACTTATTACAGTAGTACAATGACCAGAGAGGCTTACCTGACAGTTCTCTTGGATTCGGCTTTCTTTCGTAGATTTTGGGATAGTGATAATGCCATTCTGAGGAGATCAGAAACAAATACTGTTACAATACAGGTAGACTTGCTCTACTGTTAAGTAACTTTAAGCAACAGAACATAGAGTAGGATAGCATGTATTAGCTACAGTTTTTAATGAATGTGATGTCATCTGCCCAACTAATATTGAAGTGCATCTATAGACATTTTTTACGTTTTGGATACATCAGAGAACAGTCAGAACCCTTGCAAGGTTCTCATTGCTCTCTCTGCCCATGCTAGGGAGATTCTCCCTTTTCACTTCTCTTAGTGACTATTGGCACAAGGACAGAAAATGATAACTAATACAAAATATCATAATTTTCACCATAACAGTACAACTGTATAAAAAGGAACTTTATCTTAAGCTGGCTAATTTTGAGCTGATTCCTGCTGAATTGGCCAAAATTTGAGCTGTGGGTTGCCCTGCAAGCAACACGTGTGAATTTATGAGAAATACAAAATTTTCCCTTTTTCCCTGGAACAGCATAGCTATCTAAAGAGGATTCCTAAAGAGGATTTAAAATTGACTGAGTTGGATAGAAATTATCAGCCGAACAGTGACTGCATCATATCAGATGCAGTCACTGATTAGCAGCAGCATCAGGAGATGCGGCTGTCTGATTACAATGGAGATTTACCCATCCAAGGTATTAGCATGGATGGGGGAATTTAGTGATTTTCTCTCTGCCCCTCACTGGTTAAATGGCCGAACTTCTATGCCCAAACTTAGTTTGGAGAGATTTCATCTCACTTCCTGCTGTGTCTCAGGGAGAGCGGGAAGAAAACATCCAACGCAACACAGGCACAAGTGTTTTAGTTATTCCCTACTCATTCCAACACTTAAAAAGAAAACGTTTTGGCTACAGATACTTTTCAGAGTTTGAAACTGTATGAGGAAAGAGGTGTACCTCAATCATATAGCAGGGTCCGGGATAGACAACTCCTAGTGTCTGGTTATGCTGGGAAACCAGTAGGACATCTTCTCTGAGCATACACAGAGTGGTTGGAAAGGAGGAGGAAGATAAAATCACTCTTGTAGGTAGGAGGATGTTGAGTAGTGGGGTGGAAGAGATACCAAATGTAATTACTGACATTTTTAAAGGCAAAACTTTTTGTTAGGCTTGGATAGTATGGTGAGAGGATTGAACCTGTTATGGAGATTTGCTCTGTCTAACTGTCCTGATCACCAGAGTTACAGTGAATGAAAATTATGGTAAATCCAAGATGTTGAGTTGCCACCAAAACAGAAATCTTCCAATGGGGACACTTGTTCCCATGACAACTGTCTAATAGGGGAATTTTCTTCACATTGAAAATACATCCTCCCACTTCTTATTGAGCGTACAACAAGAAGTGCAAGGAAGTCTCCCTAATGAGACACAGATGACAAAAAAAAACCTGATAGCAGTTTCAGGATTTGGTATATTATAAGTTATAAGGGTCAATGTTATTGCTAATATTGTACCTGAATGCTCCAACGTATACAGATCTGAGCTGGTGTTTTTCCATACTGCTTTGAGAGTTGCAAGACAATTGGATGTGTCAAGGCTTGCCCCTTGGCCAAAGGACAGTAGCCTCCAAATACAATATTATTTTTCTTACAATAATCCACCAACTCGTGTGGCCTCTGGAAAGGATGGTATTCTACCTGTTGAGACCCAAAAAGGTTGTCAATAGATAATTAGAAGAATAGAATAGAATTTACTCTCTCATGCAAATTTGTAGTTTACACACAGTTCAAACATAGTGCTTGGCTACAAAAGGAAACAATCCAAAATGATCAGGCAGAAAACCGGGAGCAACTGTTAGGGATAGTTCACACCAAGCGCAGAGCAGGTGAAGAACGGATCAAAACTGCGTACAATGTATCCCAATGGTATTTTGGCCTCTAGTTCACACCGCAGCGTTCAGTAACAGAGCATGTAAAAAAACTGCAGCAAGCCCTATTTTTCCTGCTCTGGGATGCTCTGGAACGCATGCAAACATAACAAAAACGGATGCAAACGCTCTTGAATGCACTGAAAGCCCATTTTAAGCTAAATTTTCTTTTTTCTTTTTTACAAAAACGGCCCGGAACGCGGCAAAAAAACACTGCACTGCATGTGCAGAGACTCATGCAGATCTGGTCTGCATTTGGTGTGAACAAGCCCATGCTCTGCTCTGGAACTGAACGCCCTGGTGTGAACTAGAGCCCAAAATACCATTGGAATACACTGGATGCCTTTTTGATGCGTTCTGTAAGTGCTCTGCATCTGCTCCGCACTTGGTGTGAACAAGCCCTTAAAGAGGATTTTGAAATACTAACCATTGCAGTGGGGCTACCCTTGGGCTGCAAAGAGTAACTGCTCGATTTGGTCTAGGGGAGCAAGAGCACCACTGACGTCGTTATGTCTAATGCAAGTCCATTGACTTCCATTAGATCTGAGGATGACGAGGGACAAACCATAGCTGGAGAGGGAAAAAGGAGAGTGCTGACCTCCGAAGAACCGAGGATCAGGTGAGTATATCTTCTTTATTCTGATCTCTAGAGACAAATGAGCATGTAACCCTGGAAGTGTGGGGGTAGCCCCACGCAAAGGTTAATTTTATTTTAAAAATTGTCTTTAAAGTCAAACTGAACTGTCAGTATAAATTGGCTAAATACATTTTAGGTGCAAAAAAACAAAATGGTATGCAAAGTCTTTTTTTGTAAAGCAGCCACAGCCTCAGTAGTAAAACCTATCCCCTACCAACATGTTGCAGAGAAGGATCCTTGCTTCTGTGTGGAAGCAGTGGTCTCTCTGCAGATGTCACACACCCTTTGCTAAATCTGAGCTAGAACTCTCCAATCAGCAAGGAGCATGAATGTTGCCTACTTTGCAGACTGTGGCTGCTTCATAAGGAAAATTAACTTGTTTTAAAGGACCTGAAATGTATGTAGCTGAATTTCACTAAAAATCCAAAATTGGGCTTTAAAAATAAAAATACTAAAAGGCATGTCTTTAAGAGCTTAAACAAATAAAATTCCATGTAAATAAAAAAAAATAACAGTGAGCTATTTATGCTATTCAATAAACAATGCAAATGTGCTAAAGTCAGAAAGTTTACTCAAACTAACTTAACTTGCATTTTCTGTATTTCAGTGCTGTAAGAATCCAGAGAGAACCTTACTGGGGATATACTTCCTAAAACCTGTGCTGTGTAACTTTCTCTCTGCTTCCTAAATCAACAGATTCAAACTTCTGAAGATCTTTGATGGGTGGCTATAAAAAACGTTTTAGCACTGTCACTTTGCTCTTTATATGTGAGAGACAGCAGGGAACCTGCAGTGGGTGTGTCTTGGATTGCTCTCCTACATCCTAAGCAGGATTCTCAGATCATAAGAACCCCAAAAGTGGGGTAGTCTAGTGCACTACAGCAATGTTGATGAAAAACCAAACTATAAGACAGGTAGGCTGAGTCTCTGTATAGAGTTCAAGGTTATTTTCAATTTTGCTTGGAGTTCACCTTTAATTTAAAGGTTTATTTAGTGAGATCAATGGCATTTGCCTATAAAGAGCTGATTTCCTGTGAGTAATGCTGTGGAAGTGCTGTCTGCTTTTGTTAAGCCTCTTTAAGTCTAAAATAGCCAATAAACACAAACAGTAGTTTTTTTGCACTTATCTTCACAGGAAAAATAGATAAAATGTCAAAGATCTCAAAATACATACAGATATTAACAAAATTACAATGTTTGTAATTGGTAATTATACATATTCTACATAATCTTCCAAATTAAGTCATTTAAGATCTAAATTACCAATAATAGTGCAAACAATTCACTGCTTGAATATAAAAGGCATGAGCAGAAAATGAGATTCAATGATGAATGAGTGTGCACACAATCATAAGCTTGGGATTCAAGTTTCAAAATGTTTATATGGCCCAGTCATTTTGAGTATGGCTTTAGTATACCTTTTAGATAAACATAAAAAGCATTTCAGATTTATTGGTCCTTCATTAGCAATAAAAGTTCTTGCATTGCACTTTTATGGTGGCCTCCCATTTCTGTTGATGTAGCAGCTTAGGATCATTATTATTAAGAAATAAAGATCTCTTTAAAAAAATTAATAAAATGTATTAAAGAACGCATGCAGCAGTAAAATGCAGAGAGCCTAGACCCCATCATAGGACACCCACAGACACATTATCAATTCACTGCACAGTCTTGCAAAAAGGAGGTTAAGGGACTCTCTCCATTCACAAGCTCTCCTGACGTCCTTTGTCCTTTGTAGAAGCCACTTCATTCCCAAACTGAAAAGTCCTGTCCATCTACCCGCGAGCAACAAAAAACTAAACTAAAGAACAGTTTGTCCCCAAACCCAGCCAAGGGAGAGCACAACGGCAAGAGAAGCTTGCACAAACCAAGAGAGAAAGGTGACAAGCGAGGAAAAAGCGAGGAAACTGAGTGGATGGGGGAGGAAACAAAAACGAGGGAGAAAGAGAAAGGAGATGGGAAAATAGAGAGAGTTCCCACAGAGAGGAAACTCACAGTACTAAGTAGGAAAAATATATTCACTGCAGCACAATGTGTTCCCCCTGTGATAACAACAATGGAAATACTATTACTACATATATAGAATGCATTGTATCGTTGTTTACATGATCTCATAACATTTTTTCACCAGTTATGCCTGTTGTTCTCCTATAGAACAAACCATAATAATAAATCTACCCCCCACAATGTGAGATGTTTTATCAGTTATGGCCGGGGTGAAAATGAAGGCTGAGAATGGGAACTCTTGTTCTTGCTTACATTCCTGATATAGAAAACACAATACATCATAGTGATAACATGGGAGCTGAAGCTAGCCATAAACATTTGATGTAACTGGCCAGACTGGTCTATCATAAAATGGTTCAGGCATCAAAATATTTAAGTCTATTTAAGATGCTGGAGAGCCAAATTATGTATAGTAACATAGTAGGTAAGGTTGAATAAAGACACAGGTCCATCGAGTTCAACCTATGTTGCGAATTCCCCATTTTTACTACTCTCAAAGTAAAAAACCCCAGTCTAAGATTAAACTGCCTATATCCTGCCCTTGGGTTATCAAAATAGTTCCTGGTGTAAACATTTTATTCCGGATATTGCGACCCCCAATAATGACTTTGAGAATTGCAATTAGATCCCTTCTTAAAGGAGAACTATGGGGTCAGTGCTTTTCCCCCATAGTTCTCCTCAGGGTCACGGAAGGACACAAACTAGCATCCTCCCGTGACCCAAAGCTCAGTATACCGCGAGCTGCAGCTTGCGGTATACTGAGACCGCCACAGCCGGGACGGATCCCGACATTACTGTTGAGATCCACCCAGCTGCATGATTGCCAGCTGGCTCTGCCTATCTAGAGGCGAGCCAGCTGTACCTGACCCCTCCCCCGTCCGTACCGCCAGTCAGCGCTGGAGGATTGGACAGGGGAGGGGGGGAATCCATGCAGGGAGCCGTGAGTGACAGTCACAGCTCTCTGCAGGGACAGGATCGAGAAGTGAGCGAGCGACGGTATGTGTTCGCTCACTTCCCTATCTATTGAGCCGACGTGTGACAAAGCCCACCTAAGAGAAAAAAAAATAATAATAATTTTTTAAAAGTGAGGAGTCTGTTCAGGATAAAAATCCCAGGTAAGGAAGGGACAAGGCGACCGCATGGTGTGTGCCCAGGGTCCGCCAATCCCGCCCTGCGATATCTCCCACTGGTCTCCTAGACTGAATGATTCCACCTCATCCCGGAATAGAAATGTGCTTTACTGGACACCCAGGAGCACAGGTAGATATATGTCCACTGCGGGGTAGGTGCTGGAAAGTCTGTCGACAGGTAAGGCCAGTAAGTCCTCATCACCGAGACAAATGTTTCGGGCGACATACCTGTTAGCCACTTGGTAAGGCCGTACCGTGCGGAGAAAGTCACATCGGGGGGTCCCCAGGAAGCCGGCTGGTTCGGAGGATCGTCAGGTAAGTGGGATCATCTTTAGCTCTCCGGGTCCGTGGGTCGGGCCCGCTGAGGTGGGCGAACAACCGATCTTTGACGACTTCTGCGACGCCCCATGGCTCTAGACGGTCTGTTGGATGAGGACATCGTCGAAACCTGGGAAGGTACCTCCAGCCAATCCGGGAGTGACAGGTCTTCACATTCCAAGAAGGTAGCTAATTCCGGTACCTGGCGGGGGTGCGTAAGCCTGAAGAACCGGTCTCCTCTGCCAATCAGAAGCGAGAATGGAAATCCCCAGCGGTAGGTAATCCCTTTGGTTTGCAGCAGGTCTGTGAGGGGTTTCAAGAGCCTTCTACGATATAAAGTCTGGGGACACACGTCAGGAAGAATTAAGACCTCCGCTCCATCAAACTCCACCGTCCCCTGCCGCCAGGCTCTCCACAGGATCTCTTCCTTAATATTGAAAAAGTGAATTCTACATAGAACATCTCTAGGTCTGTTAGCCTCCGTCCCCATAGGGCCCAGAGACCTGTGTACACGGTCCAGTTCCATAGGTTCAGACGGGGGTCTGTCCAGCAGGGAGTTAAAGATGGCCGTTACCGCTGCTCTGAGATCAGGGCCCCCTGTAGCCTCTGGGATCCCCCGCAACCGCAGGTTGTTTTGCGGCGGCTGCGATTCTCAGAGTCCTCAAGTCGTAACTGCATTTGGTCCAGGTGGGTCTGCTGTTGTAACAGGGATGCCTCTAGGTGGGCCACCTTTCTGTCCAGAGATCTATACGTGTCCTTCAACACCTTTAGTCTCCTCTCATGCTGTTCCACCCCAGAGCGCACCTCCACCAGATCTGATCTAAGCGAGGTAGCTAACTGGTCCATCATACCTTGGAGGTCTGTGCGGGTCGGGAGCGCCGCCAGGATAGACCGGAGCTCAGGGTCTGCGCCAAGGCCCGAGCAGTTGAGCTGGGAGGCCGTTGTCCCCACACGTGGAGAGGGCCGCTCCGCCTCCGAGTCAGGTAGAGAGAAAGCTGGGGAGACCGGTTGCAGCAGAGGTGCCTCTTCGTCCCGTCCATTGCCGGATGCGTCAGAGGCCAGGGAGGTCTGGGAGTGTCTCGGCGGGGAGAAGTACGCGGGCGTCCCGGTCCGCTCCCGCGTGCTAGGCCCCACTGCCCGGGGCGAAATATATGCTTCCATCCTGGTTTGCTGCTGACGTACAGGGGCCCGGGGTGTCTTGGACTTTTTCCCGGTACGCTTCATGGGGCGATGGGGCGAATACGATGCTGATCAGCTGAAAAGATATCCCTGGGTCTGCAGAGCTCCTCGGTTTAGCAACTACTCGGCGCCATGTCCAGGCCACGCCCCACCAAGTTCTTCTTTTCTAAGGAGAACAAGTTTAATCTGTGGAGGCGACCTTCATAGCTTAGGCCTTCCATCCCCTTTATTCATTTTGTAACCTTTCCTTGAACACTCTCAAGTTTGAGGACATCTTTCCTAAGAGTTGGTGATCAAAACTGAACCACATACATAAGGTGAGGCCAAACCAGTGATTTATAAAGTGTTAAGATTATGTTTTTATCCCTTGCCAAAATCCGTCTTTAATGCAGGATAGTATCTTGTTTGCTTTGCTGGCCGCTGCTTGGCATTGCATACTATTGCTTAATCTGTGATCTATGAAAACCCCTCAGGCCTTTCTCCATGTCCGACATGTCCCAGTGGAGCACCCCCTAAGTAGTAGTTTGCATGCATATTCTTTGCTCCAATGTGCATAACCTTGCATTTTTTTTAATATTAAACCGCATTTGCCATCTTGCAACCCAAGCCTCAATTTTATCTATGTCTTGTTGAAGTGAATTTATATCTTCTTGAGAATTTACTGCCCTACCCAGTTTGGTATCATCCGCAAACACATAGAGTGAACTATTTATTCCAATCTTTATGTCGTTTATGAATAAGATAAACAGAATCGGTCAAAAGACCTAGCCCTGGGGCACATCACTCACAACTATTGCATAATTAAAAAATTTACCATTTATTACTACCCTCTGGATCCGTTTCTGCTGCTAGTTTTCCACCCATGTACAAAAAATGTCATCAAAACCGCTAGACCTTAGTTTGTGAATTAAACTTTTGTGGGGTACTGTATCAAATGCTTTAGCAAAGGCCAGATACACCACGTCTACTGGTATTCCTCTGTCAAAATAATACTGACTTCCCCATAAAATGTTAATAGATTGGTCTGACAAGAATGGTTCTTCATTAAGCCATGTTGGTTGCTACTTATTATACCATTTTCAAAGGCACATTCCTGCACATAGTCCCTTATTATTCCTTCAAATATTTTATGTTAAGCTAATGTTAAGCTGACTGGCCTATAGTTACCAGGTGTACTTCATTTCCCCTTTTTGTATATTGGTACCACATTCGCTTTCTGCCAATCAGCTGGTACCATACATTACATTAAAGTGTCCATAATGCTTAGGAAGAGTGGTCTGGCTATGACCTGGCTAAGTTAATTGAGTACCCGTGGATGTAACCCATCTGAACCTGGAGATTTGTTTACATTTACTGTAATCTTTCCAGACTCTATATTGCTCTGATCTCTGATAGCCACTGAGATGCATTAAATCTGTTGTTACTAGATCACCTTACATCAGCACATTTGTTGTGGCAATTACAAAGGGATTTAAAGCCCTGTAATTAGATTTTAAAGTGACACTAAACTCAGGACTTATATCTTAAAAACACTTTGAAGTACCTTAACTATTAACAGAAATGTAACTTATTTGTCTATCACTCAGCTGTAGATTCTCAAATCATCTGTGAATTGGTGCCTGACGCTGTCCTTCCTTCTGCAGGGTGGCTACTTTTGTTCCCCATGGTCTCTGTGTGTGTTGTAAAGTAACCACCGCTCCAAGCTCGCTCCCATGATAGACTACAATGTCAATACAAATGACTAAACTAAACATGAGATTGTATAAATAACCAGTGAGTGTAAACACATCTGAAAATAGGACAAGAAACTGAATTACTGCTACCTCCAAAATCAAAAATTAAACAGGTCTGTCTATATTGTGAAATGTACGTGCAATTTGGTTTACAAACATTTGCGTCCGAATTGATGTGACGTGGGTGGTACAGGCATAGAAAGGAAATTCCAAGAATTCATGCCCAAGCACAACTTCAAAACGTTTAAATTACTATTGATCAAGCATTCTGCTTCCTTTGCGGCTCGGTGATATTTTTGCTTTACACAACACAACGCCTGCGCTAAAATAGCATCTTCCTTCTCTTCGGTGGTCACTAATTTCTTAGGTGGTCACAACATTTCTGTGACAAAAGTGTTTTTTGTTTAAAGTAGCTCATTTCGCTGGTCACCCATCTTGCAAACAACACCACATTCTTCATTAAAAAAATGCAAGAATTCATAAAGGGACACTAAACATAAATTACAGAATTGTTTATTTACAACACTTTTTATTAATATTCCTACATGAATGTGAATAAGTTATCAAAATCAATACATTTAAAAGGTGACATAGCTGAATTTCTAATCAGTTTACTATGTACTCTTATAGCCCCCCTCCTCTGGCAGCTCCTTCTCTACCATTTACAATAGGTCCTCTGACAGTTCCCCGTCTACGCTACGTTTTCAGAGATCTCTCCCTCCACTATCTACTCAATGTTCTCTGCTAGTTCTCCCCTCATTGTCCAGGTAGCTTCTCTTGAAGTACTCCTCCTACCATCTACACTGTGTTCTTTACCAGTTATCACCTCACTGTCCAGGTCACTTTTCTTGAAACTCCCCCACCCAGATCAACACTACATTTTCCGGGTAGGTATTCTCCCACTAGCCACAATATGTTCTCTGACAGCTCCCACACCGACATTACATTCTCTGGCTGCTCTACACCCCCTCTTCTAAACTAATTTTTCTGCCAGGTATCCCCCATTGTGTACGCTATTTTCTAGCAGCTCTTCCGTCACTGTTCAGGTAGCTTTCTTACAGGTCACCTCTCACTTTAAAGTTTAAACCCCACTCCACCCTGATCTCTTTCCACAGTCCACAGTTTGCAACATTCAACACTACAAACTGATCCTCTTCACATTGTTTTCTCATCCATATCTGTGGCTGCCACCTTATCACTGCTTTTTGTCTCTGGCATTCTGCACTTCCAATTTTCCACAATACTTTCCTTTCTGTTTCATGCTGTTTGGAACATGTTTTTATGGCTGGTGC
Organism: Nanorana parkeri; assembly: GCF_000935625.1. Classification (NCBI taxonomy): domain Eukaryota; kingdom Metazoa; phylum Chordata; class Amphibia; order Anura; family Dicroglossidae; genus Nanorana; species Nanorana parkeri. Next base: position 142,833 of record NW_017306821.1, read on the forward strand.
ACACAACTTCGCAAGACTTCACACATCAGGAGAAAGGCTATCATCTTCCATTCCTTCCACCGGGAGGCAGGAATGACTGTTCATACTTGACCCCTCTCTCAAGTCTATGATCAGCTTTTTCTCTGTCTCCTCTGATTTCATGACCAGAACTTCCTCTACATCCTGCTCCAGTAAAAACACAATTAACTGCTGTCCTTCTCTCCCCTCCACTACTCAGTAGTAATCAGTTCTCACTCTGCTCCTATCAATGATCAGTTCCTACTCTACCTTCCTCCCATAATCCAATCATTTTCCTCTCAGCCCCCTAACAATGCTCAGACCCACCTTACCCATTTTCCCAATATTCAATTAACAGATCACACTCTTGTATTCCCTTGCCATGAGAAGATCACACTGTCTATTCTCTCTTCCATCAATCCATGATCATCTCCCCTGTGCCTCCACTCTTTAACGTGTCCCTGTCCTTGATTGGTACAAATTTTCCCCCCCCCCCCATCAATGATCATCTACGTTCTGTCTTTTTCACTCTCCCTGATCCTTAATCAGCCTCATGCTCTGCCTCCTCTTGCTTTTCTCCTTGGTCAGATCTTACTCTTCCTTTCTATGCCTCTTTCAGTGTTATGAATGTTGCTCCTTTCTCCCTTCTATTCCCTGCCATGATGAACCCACAAATCTGGATCTTGTGTGTCCTTGGTTTACAAATAGTTGCCATTCTGCACGCTCCCCCATGAACTTGTTTATCTGCTATTGTGGCAAATCTTTCTTCTGTCTTGGTCTATAATCAGCTGCTACTCTGCCCCTTCTTCCAGTGGTCATTAATGAGCTCCCCCTCTCCCTCCTATGTCCTTCAGCTCCATGATCAGGTAACATTCAGTCTCCCCCAATAATCAACTCTATTGAGATGGCACACCAGACCAAATAATACGTCTCTTATTAATCACTTAGCAGTAACAAAATATTCAGCATTAGCTAACCCATGAACATGCACCCATTTGCTAGGAATACTATTTATTTTGCATAATGTAACTGTTGTGTGGTTCATATCTGAAGTAAATTAGAATACAAAAGAAGTAGGTTCTACACGAATTCCAGTAAATGTGTGTTACATTTTCTATAAATTAAAGCTTGCAATTCCGCTCTTTATTTACAAACCATATCTACAGTATATACTGATAAATTACATTTATACTGAGAAGCACACACATAGTGCATACACAATATAACTTGATGATGTTGTCAAATGATCTCACAGCAGAGAGGAATTTGCAAGCATAATAATAACATGCGGAAAAGAGTCAGGAGTAGCCAGCACCAAACATTTCTTTCCCAGTAATAGGAAAAACAGGTCATTTCCTGCCTCATTTCTTTAGTACAAGCTGTCTTTACTAGTGACAATAGTGTTAAAACAATTAGCTGGCTTTTGCTCAAGCAAAGTGGGGACTCTCCGAGGGAGGGAGGAGTTTAAAGTGGCTTGCGTCATCAGGAGGAGCCAAGTTCAAATTGGAGGAAAAGGTTTGTATTCAACAGCCAAAAAAGCTCTTGAAAGTATAACACAGGAAAACCGTCATACTTCAAGACCATAACAAAGAAAAGCCCCTAAAAAAAAGACACAAGAGGAATTTCCAAATGAGTTGCCAGTTACAGGAACAAAATGAAAAAGCAGGTCACCAGCACTCAGATTATTTAAATAGATATGTCCTTTTTAATGGACAATTGTGTCACGACAATCAACAAAGCCGACGTTTCGGGGCCGCGCAGGGTCCCTTCTTCAAGGCAGATAGATGTGACCATCTATCACATCTATCTGCCTTGAAGAAGGGACCCTGCGCGGCCCCGAAACGTCGTCTTTGTTGACTGTCGTGACGCAATTGTCCATTAAAAAGGACATATGTATTTAAATAATCTTAATGCTGGTGACCTGCTTTTTCATTTCGTACTTTGCACGGTGCCATCCGTGGTAGTTACTACAAGTTACTACAATCCCGGCCAGTAAGAACGATGGTGTTCTTACTGGCCGGGATTGCTGTAAGGTGTGCGGAGAGCACCCTCACCAACTGAAACCAGTTACAGGAACAAGACATTCTGAGCCATCGTATTTCACCCCGGGAAACTGCATCACAATCATATGTTCTGAATACTTCTGCTATGAATAAAAATAATTCTAATTAGGTAGTACATGATGATAATAATGTTTCTTTACTTTACCAGCTACTATGTGTTGGCAGCATCTTTAAACTACACAGACTTAATGCAGGTGCTAGAGTTTGTATCTTAATCCTATCAATCAATAAGCAACAATTGCAGGCTTATCACAGTTTTTCTAACACAAACCAGCCATAGAAATGTTTTTGGCGTTTGGGGGTCAACCAGTGAAGGCCATTTACACTTCACCTGGGACAGAGAGATCAAATTGAATGGTGTACGCCCTGTTAGAGGTTCTGCACCTGTCTACCAATTGCTCTCTTGTTACCCTATCTCAGGCACCTCTAATGGAGTCTATAAGTGGTTTGTTCTGCCATTGTTAACATCAGGAAACCCATAATGAGTAATGACATTAATTACATGAATGTAGACAGGAAGTGGCTGCTAATAGCTGAAATGCAAAAAAGCTGAAAGATAAATAAAATGACAATTATGTATGATACGCGCAATGGTAATGTCATCCAGTTAGGGTTTACATCTATTTTGGCTCTTAAACTTACCCCTAACACATAACCACTAACCTAACCCTTAGCGCCTAGCATGACCCTAACACTTTAAGAGGACCTGTACTGTGGAAGCTGTGCCCACAAACTTGCAAGCACAGGGAAAATATATTGTCATTATAGCCTATATGCTCCCTGCAGATGATCTTTTCCCCACTGCTGACTTACCACGCCTTGTTCAACACTCTCTGTCTCTGTGTGAAGGTGCCATCTTGGTAGAGGCAGAGCTTTGCATCCCTATGTCAGAGCTGCCACCCTGAAGACTCGCAATCTAAAAATTATTGGGGTAATATTAAAGAAGGAGCAAAAGAGTCAAAGGAAGCATAGATCCACAGAATGAATGAGGCTGAAGCATGGCAATTCATGTACGGCAGATCCTCAGGTACACCTTCCTCTCCAGCAACCATTCAGGAGAACAGTAGTGACATCGACAAATCTCACTCCAAATGTCATGGAGCGGTCCGAGGCACAAATGCCTAAGAAGATTGCATAGTGCAGATATACAACTATTAGGCTGCAGAACAGGAGTGCCTAGGCATCCTCACATGTTAGGAAGTACACTGCTATTTTTTAAGAGGAATTCCATGGAAAAGGTAATTTTTCAGGGTACTGCTTAGGTACAATTAAGGTTACTATATGTTTCCACGCCGCTCTACGATGTCCGCCGTGTGGAGCTGCAGTGTAGTGCACACGTATGCACTGTGTGTCTTCTTAAAGGTACAGTGCTTGACAATTAAGGAACAACCCCGCCTCCAGAGATGACAACACTCTGATGTCAGCAGGTACAAATGCTAGCCTCACATAGCATTCTGAGCTTGGTTATTGCACAGCTTGCCTTCGTAGTGCCTAGTGTATTAGTTATAGTATATTTCTTGTGTACCGTATCTTGCTACTTCCTGACCACGAATCTTGCTGCCAGCCCCTGACCCCTGCTATTCTCATGGACTACGACTTTGGATATCGATTTAGCTACAACGTTCCAGACTGCTCCTCTGCTGGCCACCACCACATGAGAGACTGTGCATTACCCAGGTCTGCTCGTGTGGAGGTACCATTTGTATTGGCAAGTCCCCTGCATCTGGGTTCCTACGAACTACTCCCTGATAAGTACTGACCAGGCTACAGTCAATGTGATGCGCCAAGAGTGATCAGTACTAACCAACAGAGTAATCCGCTGTTTGAAACAGCAGTAAAGCTACAACGGGACAATGCAGGCTTCAAACTATTAGCAGCATATTGAAATCCCTTTAATCATTTCGGGATTTTAACAGTGTGGGCTTTATCCGCTTATTTAAAAAACAGTGTTTACAGCAATGAGGATATACAGGAATTAGTTCATGTTCGTATCCAATCTAGTTTCAGTTTAAATGTATTAACTCCTGTCTTTCAACATAGGAAATGTTCTTGCGCCTTGACCTTCGGTTATACTGTATGCCAAGTCAAATGTAACTATGCATAACCAGACCTTTCCTTTTGTAAAAATGAAACACAAATACTGTATATTACAATCCTTTTTTTGTAGTTTTAATAATACTTTCCTTTCCTCATAGTAAAGTTTATGTAGTAACTGCTTATAATTGTTTAAATTTGGAAACCAAGGCATTCATAAAAATACATGTTGTAGTATAATCATACTACTCAACCATGAAAAACAGACACGGGTTGGATTAAAAAAAACATTCGTTTGTATTACGTGTGGCTATGCATGAGGATCATCTAATAAAAAAAAAATCACCCATTGTTTTCCGCTGAAATGTGGGAACTATGAAGAACAAGGCCTACTCCCATGAATGCAAGATAATATGAGGTCATCCTGGGATTCTATCAGCAGCATACAAACTCTCAGCTTAAATAATGTCTTATATTACTACAAAACTCCTTTGAGACCCCCAGAATCCTTATATTCTACTGTAAGAAGTATGATATTCTATCTGATATAAAAATGAGTCACGTATGCACAATGGTGATTGAAAACAAAATCTTCTATGTTAGCCATAACTTTGTAATCCTACATACATTGATAATTGCATAAATACCAACATTTTATTGTCAGCATTTCACTTTAATTGTCTGTTATTTATAAGATTATTTTATTAATATCGATGATATTCACCGTCATAATCTATGTAAGTACACGGCCATCTTTTAGGTAACATACCTGGTTGAGGTGGGGAACCACATCACAGTCTTCTTTCAGCTGTTCCAAGTGATGGATGAGAAAGTTGCTGACACCAATCGATCGGCAGACTCCTGGTAAAGGAATAACAGTGCTCTTCAAGTATGATGTGAGTTTATTTTTAATCATTTTTTATTGGATTTTGTAAAAAAAAGAAAACAAATGTGTCATGTAAAGCAGTATTAGCTCTCAATCCATATATGTAGTATACAAAAATTATTCAAAGAACAGACACAGAAAAAAATTAAAATTTGTTTGTCATCTGTGACATCATGGAAAAGGTGGAAAAAACGGACTTAGTGAATCAAAGTTCCGTCTGGCGATGCCATTCGCATGGCACTAGCTTCCCTAGAGGGTACTAACAAGTATAGGAAAGTCCTATACTCAATAGCGCCATCTATGGGTGCTAATGCTGTGCAAACATCATCCTCCCAGCTATACGCTAGGTGGAACCTTTATAGATTAACCCCTTATGTAGCAGTAAACGTCCTATGTCTAAGTACTCTTATGCCAACAACCTCACATCTGTGTACCTACAGTAAGAGATCATCTAAGGCATTGTGTCTCTGACTGTTAGCCCTGTGTAATCCTGAGTTAGACATGGGGATATCACTACTGTAATTGCTGTTGTTCTACTTGCAGGAGATGAAACAGTACCTGAGGACCCACAATGCAAGGATCTCCCTGCTTCAGCTTCATTCATTCTATGCTTCCTTCCTTCAATTGAAGTCCATTGAGTTTACATTGAGGCGCTTAATCTGCCAAAAAAAAGCTTGTGTACTTTTTTTTCCTGCGACGGGCGTTTTGCTACAAGCAACAGAACTCTCAGATGTGAACAAGGCCATAGAAATTAATAGGATTTTGTTTAGGGTGTTTTCTAGGCCAGAAAAAGCTCTGCAAAATGCTAGGTCTGGTCTCTGATCAAGCGCTGAATCGTGTCTCTTCTGTCCCACGGAATCTGTGCGGGTGCACGCTGCTGCATTGACTTACCGTTTCTCTCCTCTTCTCCTGGCCGAAGATCTCCACTGCGCATGCGCCAGCCCCATGATCCTTTGCGGCCGCCCAAGAATCTTTAGATCTTCAGACAGGAGTGCATGGCAGAGACAGCGGTGAGTTTTAACTGGAGGTGCACTGAAATGGAAATTTTAAAACCAAAACGAAACCGAAATAAAAAAAATTGGCAGAGTCCTCAATCTCTTTTTCTGAATCCCCTGTTATCAATTAACATGAATCCTCTATGAGTGTTCCTGTTCATTGATAACATGAGGACATGGTATGTTTAGTATAACTACAACTATGAATGAACACGAGGGGATGTAGATCACTCCCATTCATTCATGATTGAGGATATCGTTAACATACCATGCCCTCAATTATGTACATTATTATATCACTGATCGCTGAGTGTTTGTACCATGCTCTCCTCTCTGACACGCTGTCACAGGAGGCTGAGCGAGCGGTGTAGGGAGTAGAGCTCGGCCTCCTGTGACAGCGTGGCCTATCTCCGCCCCCACACCGCTCTGCCGATCTGTGATAGGATGCTGAGTGGTGTGTGAAGAGAGACGCCGGCCACTCACAGCGCTCTCCTCTCGCAGCGCTTGGTAGGCTATTACACTTTCTCTCCTCCCCGCTGGGACACAGAGCAGCGCCCAGCGGAGTAGGAAAGAAACTTGGGATGCGCCGATGTATCGGCAGGGAAAAGGGACCGATGTATCGGCAGGAAAATGGCACTTTCGGCATTATGCCAAAAGTGCCATTTTTGGCCGATATGTTTCGGCGGCCGATATATCGGTGCATCCCTAGTTTTAACCCTTGTGTAAACTTTTTTTTTCATGTTTTTGCATATATCCACTGCTTGCTAGCAGTAAAAATATGGAAAAAAATGTGAGGGTTTAATAATCCTTAAACCTTGTAACTACTTTAAATAATGTAACAATTCACAATAGCCTATTCTCTGGATCCTTATCAGCCTCAGGGCAACCTCACATGGATTTGTTGCAGATGACTCAGTAGTTTATTTATTTATATTACAAACAATCGAATTTGTCCGTTTTCAGAAAAATATACTTCCTGTAAAGTAACAAAGTGTATTGGTGACATAATACAGAACAGTGTGCACGTATACAAGATTGTAAGTGTGTGTCATATTTTTTTGTTTTTTAAATGCCTGGAAATAGTGAGTCACTGACCCAGAACAAGCAAGGAACAACCAAAGTCAGGGCCCCTTTTCAGCATACTTGTCCCAGGTTCCAGTGATTAAAGTGGTAGTTCACCTTAGAAATAAAAATACATCTACATCGATATCCCATGGTTACCTGTATATACCTGTATATATCTGCATGTGCATAGTTTGGATTATGACCGCGCTGCTATTTTACCATAGTCAGCATGTGAATCCGGCGGCTACTTTCAACTACACCATGAATCACAGGCTTCAAACAGAATCCTTTGATTGACAGCGCAGTTGTAAAGAGATGCAAGCTGACGTGCACGCCCATTGCCTCTGCTGCTCATGTCTGTTAATGATAGGGGCGCTAATTTAAAAGGAGGACTATGGGGTTAAGGCTTTTCCCCATAGTTCTCCTTAGGGTTAACGGGAGGACACAAACAAGCGCCCTCCCATCACCCTAGGCTCAGTATACTGAGAAGCCGCAGTATACCGCAAGCTACTGCTCGCAGTATACTGAGACGCCGCAGCTGAAGCGGATCCCGACAATTGTGCTGGGATCAGCCCAGCTGCGTGACTGACAGCTGGCTCTGCCTATCTAGAGGCAGAGCCAGCTGTACCCACCCCCTCCCCCGTCCGTTCCGCCAGTCACGCTGGTGGATCGGAGCGGGGAGGGGGGAATCCAGCCCCTCCCCTGTCAAGGCAGAGAGTGGTGACAGGATCGAGAAGTGAGCGAACGCCGGTATGTGTTCCCTCACTTCCCGATCTACTGAGCCGACCTGTGACAGTCTCATTGTCACAGGTCGGCTAGAACTATGAGGTGAATTAAAAGCACTCGCCTCATAGTTCTCCTTTAAGGGAAAGCCAGTGACATCATGTCCCACTTACTGCTTTCCTACTGTAATGCAAAGCAGGCTATATTGGCTGGTATAAGGCTGGCAAGCAAAGAAGAGTGAGAAAATCAATTTATTGAATAAGTGTGGGTCGGAATAATTTGACACTGGCCATTTGAATTGGTGAATGTAGTAGTTTATTTCTACTATAAAAAAAGAACTTTAGACATAAAGCAAGTGTGGTCACCAGGGAACTCATATTTTCACAAGTAGAGGTTAGTCTAGGTCTAGGTAGATTTTGTATCCCCCAACACAGATTTCCTTCAAATCAGTGCCTTTAACCCTTTTGCTGCCAAGGCCTTTTTTGCACACGTTATAATCCACAGGTGCTCATTAAGGTGACATTAGGAGTCTTTTAGACTGCCAGTGTTACCTATCCACTCCAAATAAGCTAATCTGGTATATATACCTCACTGTATACAGATTTTGTTAATCTATTGCAAAGATTCTTACCTGGATAATCTGCCATTATTAGCACTTCCTTCAACACTAAGTTATGTCCTTGCAATAAGCAGCAATATTGTCAGCCTACCATGCAAGCCCCTTCAGTTATCCATTGGGCTGACTATCAGGTCTATAAGATGGACAGCCCAATGGCAAACCAAAGATGCTCTTACTGCAGGCAGACAACGCTACTGCTAATTGCAAAGCGTTGTCAGCCTTAAAGTAGAACTAAAACCAACACTTTTTTTTTTAGATTGTTTTAGATAGAGTGGAGAAGGATTAGAATACCTATCAAGTTTTTTTTGCCATCTGTGTATTTGTTAGGGAGATTAATCCTCTTTATTCGTCCTGGTGACCATTATCACCAAGAGTGAAAGTGAAGGAAAATCCCAAACTTTGAGTCGTCACCAAAACAGGAATAGATGGCAAATCTTCCAATGGGGACACAGGTTTTGGTGACCTTGCTGACTACTCGGGATTTCCCTCTCAAGACAAAACAATGCTTGAAGCTCCAGTTGAAAGAAAATATACTGTATAGCATATACTGCATAGTAATATGTTTGACACCCAAGTAATTTTTGGCATGTATTTTTTTACCTCAGACTTCACTTCCCACTTTCTAGTGTAATTAATCAATATACTGTATATATTCATTAATTGATTTTAAATATTTTATTCAATGCAGATGTAGCGATCACCCCCTAAGGAGCCGCTGGAATAACCAGGTCATCACTAGTCTATCTAGGGCAGGGGTAGCAAACCTCCGGCCCTCCAGCTGTGGTGAATCTACAAATCCCATGATGCATCTCTCTTCGGGAGTCATGTCTGTGGCTGTGAGAATCTTGCAATGCCTCATGGGATTTGTAGTTCCACCACAGCTGGAGGGCCCGAGGTTTGCTACCCTTGATCTAGGGGATTTGATCTTCAGCTGCCCCATTACCATTTAACCGCCCTCTTCCAGTGCCCACAAAGCTGAGATCTACTCCAGTAGTACAATGCTGAATAACTTTTATTAACATCATACTGGGGAGAGAGGGTATAGGGATCCTAGGCAACCAAGGTATAACAGACTCACCATACCTTTTAATCATCTCAGTGTAGATCCACTTGTGGTACAGTGAACAGTAACTGAAGTAACAGATGGGTAGGGATTAGCACAAATCCTCGGCAGGAGAGACACCAGCCATGCTCCTGAGGTCCTCTAAATTCTGAGTACCTTTAGGAGCCATCCATCTTCCTGGTTCTCCTCCTCTGGCAACAACACAGGCCTCCTCCGTAACTGAGGCCCATGGTAACACTTCCCCCACCACAGCCCATGCGCACCGTCCAGGCCTCAGGCCTAGCTTGGGGGATGGCTGGACAGCACACAGTCCAGTGCTAATCCATGGCTGGTCCTGACTAGTCTCTGCACATGGCAATTCCTTCCAGTATATGTACCCTATCCCAGTATGCATCACTGGTTAAGAGAAACCCAGTGATTGGCTGCTGTACTGCACATACACTTACAGTGCCTCTCTTTGGCTGTCCCACAATGTAGCAGAGTCACACTCTACCCAGGGGGGTACAGTCAATGCTAGACACCTGAAATTAACCAGATAAATGCCACTATAATCAAGCCAGACTTACTACAGCCCTGGCAATCACTAAATGTCTAGTAGCCATCTCACAAAAGGTGACGGGGGCTACACAGATACAGTCAGGGCCGGACTGGCCATCGGGCATACCGGGCACTCATCCTGATTGCGTTCGGCCCGGGCCTGCTATGCCCGATGGCCTGCTCTATGCGCTCTTAACACTGGAGCAGCCAGGCAGAGCGACCAAGCAGATCCAACAGATGGAGTTGCCCTGCCCCCATCACCTGCGGACCCAGTGTCCGCTCTCTCACACTGCGGTTTCTGGCCAGCTCGAATTACTTTCGTATGACCGAGGCGATCCGGGCTGGCCGGATCAGGCAGAGGAGGTATCTAAGAGGGCTGCTCGTTGAGGCCTCTCGGGGCCCTCGTAGGGAGTAGGAGGGGCCGAGAGAGGAGGGGAGAGCTGCATCTACTGAGCCAGCAGCCCTCAGCAAGACACCGATCCCAGGTGAGAGCCCCACCGACCCGCAGAGGACGCAGTGACCCGCACTGACCCCCAGAGGCCACACTGACCCCCTGAGCTGCACTGACCCCCTAATCCCCACCGACCCCCAGAGCCCCACTGCCCACCTGAGCTTGCAGTGACCCCCAGAGGCCGCATTGCCCTCCTGAGCTTGCACTGACCCCCCAGA
>NW_017306821.1:153570-178182 GCF_000935625.1 Nanorana parkeri
GACCCCCAGAGGCCGCACTGACCCCCTGAGCTTGCACTGACCCCCTGAGCTTGTACTGACCCCCCTGAGCTTGCACTGACCTCGAGTCCCACTGACCCCTAAAGACTGCACTGACCCCCTGAGCTTGCACTGCCCGCCAGAGGCCTCACTGACCCGCCAGTGGCTGCACTGCCGCCCCTGAGCTTGCACTGCCCCCACTGAGCTTGCACTGCCCCCCCCTGAGCTTGCACTGCCCCCCAGAGCTTGCACTGACCCTCAGAGGGGGTCAGTGATACTATGCGCTGAAACCAGCATTTTACATTTTTAAACTGAAGCAGCTGTATGCGGCGCCTATTTACAGCAATGGCCACTCATCTAATTTTCCTTCTTGGGGAACCACTCCATCCGCACCCACCCGTGAGATCCCCCACAGCCTTCTTAGACTCCGCACAGTGCTCCTAACACCCAGCACAGCCACCCGGAGACCCTGCACAACCTCTTGGCAGTTCTGTAAACAACAACTTATTTTCTGGAAGTGCCCCTCCCGAGACTAAACTCTGGATCCACCCCTGATCAGCCCAGAATCCGGACCGAGCCAGAGAAATCACAGAACACCGGACTCTAGCAGTAAGTGAGCTAAAAGGGGGAGGGGATGGGGAAGCACTACCAGGCATGGAGGAGAGATACACAGGTGACACGCTAGGGTAACACATGGGGCCAGAATGAGGGGACACATGGACAAGACTGAGGGGGACACAGGAGACAGAATTAGGGGACACATGGACCAGACTAAGGGGGAACACAAGGGTCAGAATGAGGGGACACATGGTCCAGACTGAGGGTAGATACAGGGGCCAGAATTAGTGGACACATGGACCAGACTAAAGGGGACACAGAGTCCCCTATAATTAGGTGGCCGCCTTAGGGGCCCGCCCCTCGATTGTGCTATGTTTGGCCTCGCCCCAGATTGTGACAGGTTAGGGCCTGTCAGGGGTCATGTGATTGGGCTGCTCAGTCCAAAATGCCCGGGCCTATTTTTTGTCCCAGTCCGGCCCTGGATACAGTACTGAGATCTCCATACCACACCACAGGTATGATATGCTGTGGTGTGGGTGACAGATGAGAACATTTTGAAGATATTCTTACTTAACAGGGAATTCTTGCTCTTGGTTCACTGAGAATATAAGAAGCTCACCAATATGACCCAGAGCTGACATAACCGTTTTGGCTGAAATGACACTTTCAGATTATAAACTTATCTAAGAAGTTCCATCTTTCCCTGGGAACCCTGTTTTATTTAAATACTGAAAATCAAAACCTTTTCAATACCTGTTTTCTATCTGTACACATTCGCTTCTCACTTTTCAATCCTGTATTTAATGTACAGTTCCTCAAGACTGAACAGGTGTCAATGTTTCCTGTTGAAGACCTCAAGACATCCCATACCACAAACATGCTGTATGCCAGCTCTTTAAATGAACTGCCAGTTAGTACAATATCATATGATTAGTATGTCCAGACTGTATCTGTCCATGATGAAAGCCAGCCTTCTCCTACATTCCTTGCTATGTCCCTGAGGACAGTGATAATATTACCACACTATATCAATGATGGGAAACTGTCTTGGGCAAACGGTGCTTTTTGTATCGAACTGCTTATCTCACCAGCCCAGCCCTCGTCAGTTATAAAATAGTAATTTTAATGAGCACCAACTGCTACAGATAACAACTTTTTCAACAAAACTGTTGTTATCACATTTACATTTACCCTCACATTGTCCATTAAACAGTAACTGCTTTATGTTCATGGACAATAATATAGGATATAATTTAATGACATGAAAAGACAAACTATTGTTATATTTTTCTTTTAAACATTAGTGGGCATAAGGTAAGTGCCACAATGGTGCCTGGCTTCAGCTCCACCTCTCCAAATGGGCATTAATACAGGGGCAAGAGCTGATGTCACCAGCTAGTAAACAACTGTAATAAGCAACATTTTAAAGCCTATCTGAATTAAACAAATAGTTTTTCCCATCCCTCCCTCCTACTTACTTCTAACCCATCTAATAACTTTTTTTTCCCTTGCTTTGTGAAGTCAGATATAATCAACTAAGTTCCCACTCTGGGTCCCTCAGCACTGCCGTTTCCAGGTGGGGGGACCACAATTATTGTGGCTGAGACCGCAGGCCCCCTTTACTCCACTGATGTCGACAGCGTCGGAACTATCGCCACAGCGACCCAGACGGCTGCTATTGGGCCGAGGGCACAGGGGGGCCCAACCAGGACGAGGAACAAAGGGGTCTCCCTGATGCAGTGCCGGCCGCCTGGGTCGCTATGGCATGGCAGGCTGTCACTGGCGGCTATGAGGAGCAACGTTCTATTGTCCAGATCGCTGACAACCTGTCAGTGATCTGTGCAGCGGCGCATTCCTCCTCACAGCCGCTGCTGAGTCAGTGACAGCAAGCAGCTGTGGAGGAGGATGAGGCGGGGCCCGGATGGATATCTGCCCTCTTCTGGATCCTGGAGCCAATTGACATCCTAAAGAAAATGTCCACATCATGCAGGTATTGACGTGGACACTCAAAGAAGGACCCAACCTGGAAGTAAACTAAAGAGGAGAACACTCTGGGCTTTGGCATCACATGACTGCAGCTTACAGTAAGTAATAAAAGGGCTTTAAGATAGGGATTTTTTTTTTTTTTAACCCAGTGATTAGAGAGTGGGGAGTGGAATTAAATATATCCAGCAGTTGGGCTTTAAGCGTACCTGTCATCTGTTCTATATTTCTGAAACTAAAGTTGCTGCTTAAATTCTAGTACCTCCCTGGTCCGAAAACACCCTTTCAGTGATATGCCTAAGTTTGCTAACAGTTTGCCAGGGAGACCCTGATTTGCTTAGGTTTAAAGCGGAACTCCAGGATTTATTAGGATTAATTCTTGCAGTGTGGCTGCCCCTGAACTGCAAGGGTTAACTGCTCGTTTTGTCTAGGGGGCGAAAATAAAGAAGAAATACTCACTCGATCCTTGGTCCTGCCTGGTTGCTAGACCGGTCCCTGCAGCCTCTTCTCCCCTGCGCTCCGGCAAGCTAAGGGCCAGTGAGGACCCATGAAGTCAGCACATCTAATACAAGTCTATTAGACGTCAAGGGACATACCACAGCCAGACCAGAGTGGTAGAAAGGTAATCGGTCACTGCTGCAGGACTGAGGAACCGGTCACTATCTCTTCTTTATTTTCACCCCTAGAAAAAAAACAAGCAGTTAACCCTTGCGGAAGCAGCCTCCCTTGACAGGCATGCAGCAAGTAGGCCGGGCATAAGGACGCCTTAGGTCCTGAAAGAGGCTGTCTGAATACCTATTTACAAGGAAATAACACTAGTGTGGATCCTATTCGACCTACGTAGCAAGTATGCTTAACTTTTAAAGTTATAAGCAGCCATAGGATAGTTGTGAAAATTATTTGTCATACAACTGAAATCTATCTTGTGTTGTAGTAACTCATCAATAGAAAGTTTATTTAATAAAAAAGTTAAGATTATTAGTGATGTGCAAAGCGTGATAATAACCCATATCCACTACTCATACTTTAGTTTACTGAAAACAGATCAGTGAAAGTTTCGTTTGGTTGTGATTTTCAATATGTGTCTTTGCTTCACCGTCTGGCGTGTCCCAGACCCACTTCTACTGACATACGTATTTCCTAACAGTAGGCCCCGTTCCCATATTGCGCGACATCGCAAGATTTGCCGCACGATATCGCATTCAAGCTTGCATTGAGCAAGCTTGAATCGCGGCTAAATCCGCTCCAAAAAGGGTCCTGCTGTAGCGACACACGACCCGCGACAGCAGGACCCTTTGCCCCATTGAAATGCATTGGAGCGCGATATCGCGCGGTAATTGGTTGCGATATCGCGGGAATTACCGCGCGATAAATCGCTCAATGTGAACGGGGCTTTAGACTTAGCCCTCGTTCACACCTGAACGTTTTGTAGCGCGTTCTACGCTCGACGAACGCTCTACAAAACGCTCAAAAATATAAATCCCATTGTATTCAATGGTCTCGTTCACACCTTGGCGTATTTCCGCCCGTCCCTAACGCGCTACAAAACGGCCCACGCCTGAAAAGGTACAGGTATTACTTTGGGCCGTTTTGTTGCGCGTTTCCATTGGGATACAGCCAAGTAGCCTTCGGAAACGCGCGACAGATGCGCATATGCAATACGCCTAGGTGTGAACGAGACCTTATAAGACAGCAGATTGCCTTTATTGTCATGGACCCTTCTGTGCCCAGGCAGGTACTTTTTTAGTAGTTTATTTTATCCTAAGCCCCGTTCACATTGAGCGATTTATCGCGCGGTAATTCCCGCGATATCGCGGCAAATTACCGCGCGATATCGCGCTCCAATGCATTTCAATGGGGCAAAGGGTCCTGCTGTCGCGGGTCGTGTGTCGCTACAGCAGGACCCTTTTTGGAGCGGATTTAGCCACGATTCAAGCTTGCTCAATGCAAGCTTGAACGCGATATCGCGCGGCAAATCTCGCGATGTCGCGCAATATACAAATCGCACGACAAACGCGCGATTTGCATATCGCGCAGTGGGAACGGGGCCTAAAGCATGGGTACGCAACCACCGCAGCTGTTGGGGAACTACAAGTCCCATGAGGCACTGCAGGACTCTGACATCCACAGACATGACTTCCAGAGGAGGAGGCATGAAAAGAAATGATCCCTTTAGAGCAGCAATATTACATTTATATTTATTACAAAGGTACATTTATCCATCTGCTCTAATCTCAGGTTGAGAAGTCAGACCTGACGCTTAGCTCTTAGCAAGCCATATGCTATCTAAACAGATTTGTTATTCCCCCTGCTGGTACATCTACTGTTTTGTGAAGGCAAAAAATACTATACCATGAATATGGTGTCAAGTTTTTATCTTTCATGGAACAAAATAGTGAAAAAATTACCAAAATCAAATAATTTCTTACCTCTGTCATACAAATCCTCCAGTGCTTTCCATGTCTCTGCTCGTGCCTCCCGGGCACTCTTACCAGGAAGATTAGCATCGGGCCAGTGCATCAGATATAGGTCTAGAATGGAAAAAAACATCTGGTTACATTTTACTGTAAGTTGGAACCAATTTGTATCAATACAAATTAACATTCGTCAAATTAAAAGGAACTTAATGATTGCCATTGAAACCTTCAAACATCAGCAGACTCAAATAAATAGGACCTCATACCTCACAAGACATGCTTGGCAGAAAACATTATCATCTGGGCTCAGTTTAATAGCCAATAGCTTACTTTTCCCATGATAAGAGTGGTACGGGGGCACTGCCACTGCATACAATATGGACCACAAGTCTACCAGTCTTTCATGAAAATGAGACATCTTCATTTGACCACCAACCACAAACCTTAAAAGGAGAACTATGGGGTTAAGGCTTTTCCCCATAGTTCTCCCTAGGGTAACAGGAGGACACAAACTAGCGTCCTCCCGTCACCCTAGGCTCAGTATACCGCGAGCTGCTGCTCGCGGTATAATGAGACGCCGCAGCTGAAGCAGATCCCGACAATTATGTCTGGATCCGCCCAGCTGCGTGACTGACAGCAGGCTCTGACTATCTAGAGGCAGAGCCAGCTGTACCCGCCCCCTCCCCCGTCCGTTCCGCTAGTCAGCGCTGGCGGATCGGAGCGGGGAGGGGGGAATCCAGCCCCTCCCCTGTCACGGCAGAGAGCCGTGACAGGATCGAGAGGTGAGCGAACGCCGGTATGTGTTCGCTCACCTCCCGATCTACTAAGCCGACCTGTGACAGTCTCATTGTCACAGGTCGGCTAGAACTATGAGGTGAGTGAGAAGCACTCACCTCATAGTTCTCCTTTAACCCACCAATCACAATTTGGACATCATGAGCCTAGTCTTAAGCTAACCATACAACGGTAGAATTTCATTAGAAAATCGACGATTGTTTTGGAACCAAGTGGATGATAAATCTCAAAGGCTATCTGCATAAACGAAATTCTAACCGTGAATGTGATTTCTGTTCAGTAAAAATTGTACATATTGTAATGCACATAATCGTTTGCACATAATCTTGTCTTGAATTGTATTGTGATTGTAATATCTTCCTTATATTGTAAAGTGCTGCGCAAACTGTTGGCGCTATATAAATCCTGTATAATAATAATAATACGTCTGTTAAATATGTCTGGGGTTCCATTCAAGTAGCAGGTCTGGTCAAAACTTTATAGGCCTGTTGAATTTGGCTCAATGATGGCAAGATCGAATGCTCTGACAAATGATTTTTCAGAATATTAAATTAAATTCCACTGGTGCATGGCCAGCTTAAAGTGAAACTAAAGTCACGATGGACTACAAGCTCATGTTTCGTTTACTGATTTGTACTGAGATTGTAGTCCATCCCGGGAATGAGCTTGGAGTGGTGGCTACTTTACAACACACGCAGGGACCATGGGGAACAAAAGCAGTTACCCTCCAGAAGAAAGGACAGTGTCAGGACCAATTCAGAGATGATTTGAGGATCTACAGCCGAGTGATACACAAATAATAGTAAAGGATGAACACTCTGATGTGTTCTACTTGCAACTAGTACGTTAATAAACACATACTGAACTTGCTTTGGAGTGCCGGTGTCCATCCTTTACTGATATTTTGTCTGAAGCCACCCGCTGACACCTGCTGCACCCACCCTCCATTTTGGAGCAGCGGCTCTGAGTGTGATGGGTACACGGACTGTATCCTGATACACAAATAAGATACATTTTTGTTAATAGTTAAAGGAGAACTATGAGGTGAGTGATTTCCACTCCCTCATAGTTAGAGCCGACCTGTGACAAAGGAGCTGTCACAGGTCGGCTCTATTGATCGGTAAGTGAGCAGAAACATGCAGCTGATCCAGTCACTTCCCGATCGTCTCCCTGCAGTGAGCGGTGACTGTCAGTCGCCGCTCCGCACAGGGATTCCCCCCTTCCCTCTCCAATCCTCCAGCACTGACTGGAGGAACAGACAGGGGAGGGGGCAGGCACAGCCGACTCTGCCAGCTGTCACTCACGCAGCTGGGTGGATCACGACAGTATTGTTGGAATCCATCCCGGCTGCAGCGCTCTCAGTATACAGTATAGCGGGCAATGGGGTCACAGAAGGAGGTTAGTATATGTCCTCCCGTGACCCTAAAGAAACTATTGGGAAAAACACTTACCCCATAGTTCTCTTTTAAGGTACTTGAATACATTTTTAAGATTTAACTCCTGAGTTTAGTGTCACTTTACTTGCAGTACCTGCATCTTTGTTGCACAATATTGTAATTTGTGAGGCACTGCTAAAGCTCCACGTCTACCAATTAAACCATCAAAATTAAAAGGATAATAATCAAACTTGGTGGTAAATGTAGATGATCTGTATATGACTAAATACTGTTTATGGAAATTATTTTAAAATTTGCCAGGAATACGAAGATTATTTAAGAAGAACTATGATCAGGAATACAGTAAGGTCACCTATAGAATTTATTTGCCTATCATCTACTACAGTCAACTCCAATCAAACAGAACAGGACTCATTCATAAAGAGAATGTACTGTATAAGCAATGAAAACTGCCAGGGTAACAGCACACACCAGATGCTCAGTGACCTTTATACAATCCCTTTATAACATGCCATGTATGTCGTCCACACAGAAAGCAATTATATATGCACAAAGGTTACCACGGCCTCACTTTACTGATCACTTATCAGCTGCATGTATACCAGGATTTATTTCTAGATCAAAAAAATTATTTTGTTTAAAAAAAATAAAAAAGTTTTATAAAATGATATACTTAATAAATCTACAGGGAGAATGATATCCACAGTACACAATTTTGATGTCAAATGCTGATTATTTGCCAGAGTCAAGCAGTGCTCTAACAAAATCCCCTCCCTTCATTCGCCTCTTTCATGAAGGTCATTGAAATTCCACAAAGAACACATTCCTTACAAGTACTAGAAGAAGCTTGGGAAGTGCATGAACAGTTGGTGGGGTCAGACTGGAGTGGCTTCATTGTCTCTGATGACGCACTCTCCTCGCCCAGAACGGGGACAATTTTACTGCTGTTTCTTGATGAATATAAGTTTACATCTTATTCAGCTTATTTTGTTTTTTAAGATTCCCATTCTGCACATCGCTGAGCATGTAGAGAAGATTGCCTCAGTGGAACAATAGCTTTGCCAGGTGTGATTATAACACGGAATTACTGACACTTTCACACTCCGGTGGGCACAAACATCTAGAATGTTTAATGGGGCAAATCTACTGCAGTCCTAAAGAACCACTCCAGCCTAATGAATGCAGAACGCTTTGATTTAAATTGAGAGGCTGTCTAAATCACTGAATAAAACTAATTAAAACTTCTACATACATTTGTCTGAATGGGAGAGCAATTAATATGCAATCCAGTACCTGAAATGCTCACAGACTTTATATAGGTGCTTATCAACCACAGCACATGCACAGAACCTGTGTTATGTGCACCTCAGGGGAGGGACATACTCCTGTTACCAGGTTCATGAGTACTTCTGTTTGTTAAAGCTTGTACATTTGCTTGTCTTATATTTTGATGGAGCTAGTGGGGGAGGAACCCTAGCCAATAGGCGGGGCCCCCCTATGTTTGTACTCTGTACTTGCCACCATATGCCCGTCCTAGCCGCTGACGTTGGATGCTGCAATCACGTGGCCAAATGTCACAGGCTCTAAGGGAACATAAAAGAAACTGAGGAGACGCCAACAGGTCAGTGAAGGAGGAGTGTCAGTTGGGACACAGCATCTGTGGGAATTTATCAAAACTGGAGCAGACAAAATCTGGAGCAATTGCTCATGGCAACCAATCAGCTTCTCTTTTCAGTTTGTTCAGTTAAGATTTGAAAATAAAAGAGAGAAGCTGATTGGTTGCCATGCACAGTTGCTCCAGATTTTCTCTGCTCCAGTTTTGATAAATTCCCCCAATGTATATTGACACTGTATCCAACTGGAGCTGCCTTTACTTTATTCCACCAGGAGTCCTTATAAGGGATTGTATAAGTCACAGTCGGGGTCTATTTTGAAATGGGGGACACCATTCGGGCACTTTTATTCTTATTAATTGGATTTATCACTCTTATGTGGAGCACCTATGTTACAGATTCTTCGATAGATATCTTTTCACAAATATCATGTACATGTGATAAATCGTTATATGTGTCCCATTATGCTTTTTTATCCATAGATAAATACCTCATACTTACCCTTGGGGGATAGCGTTATAGAGCTTTTCCTCCCCTTACCGCCACACGCCATCAGGTAGGCAGTTCCCTCTAAGCTGGATAAAAATGGGGTCTTTAATAAATTAATTAAGTTTCTCATCTTTAAAAATAGTGTTTAATATTGTTATGACCCTTGCAGGACTATGTGGCTTGTCCCCACCTCTTCATACCCTGCTATCCCTGGATGCACCCTATCTGTGACACCATTGGGTGACGTGATAGACTTCCTGTGTGTGTGGATTCCCCTACCTTCTAATATTCAGTGCAATGCTATCTATTTGGTTGGAAGTTTATACACAGCAATTCGGTGTTCACAATTTAAGGGGTGGAACATGTACATAAACTTACCTAGATTACATGAATTTAATGGCACCCACCATCCTTCCTGAAGAAGCGTATGCAAAACATGCAGAAGATTGGGCCCACGGTATATTTAACTGTAATATTACAGACTTTGTCTAGAGACTGACATATATACAATCTTTAGAACATATTCTGTGTGGCCCTGGGAGGTATTTTTGAGAAGCCAATAGCATTTTCTATACTTTGGATGGAACACACTCTAATGATATACCGCATTTGTTTTATTACTTGCTTTCATGCAATATCTTAATGAAATAAGGTTTTTTAAATAGAAAATTCCCTCCATTTCATTGTGGTGTAGCACCTAAAAAATGACAGGTTCTTCGCTAGCAATCACTACACTCGATGGTCCAATATGTATACTTGTCTTGATTTTTAGAATGAACAATGGGTTGTTGACAACAGGAGTAAAATGATAACCTGATAAAAATGTGTCATCAGCAACCACCTGCAGGAAAAAAGGTGTGCCCTTTACTTCTACTCTTTTGAAAAAAATCAACAAGCGTATTTTTAAATGAAAGTAGTGCGAATACTAACACAGCAAAGCCAGGAAGCATATATCACATTAATATACAAAGACCAAAAAGATCCAACAATAATGCACGAGCTATAGGCCAATATCTCAGATGAACGAAGACATGAAAATATATGCTAAAAGTCCTAGCGTTACGCCTCCAGCCATACATAGATAAGGTGATACACCTAGATCAGGCAGGTTTTGTACCGGGCAGGGAGGCCAGAGACAACACCATCAGAACACTGTCTCTTATTCAATACGTATGTAGACATGGGCTCCCTTTGGGTATACTATCAGTGGATGCAGAGAAGGCCTTTAAACAGCCGGATTGGAATTTTATGAAAGTCTCACTGAAACAGATTGGAAAACCGAAATCCCTAATCCAAAAGATCATGGCCCTGTACTCTTCGACAACGGCAAAGGTGCGGTTGAATGGAATACAATCAGATTCCATACAAATTACTAACGAGACTCGACAGCGGGTGTCCATTGTCCCCATTATTATATATTATAGCGATGGAACATTTAGCTACCACAATACGTCAGTATACAGATATCAGAGGGGTTGAAATTGGGGACAGGATACATAAGTTAAGTATCTTTGCTGATGATGTACTGCTATATATTACAAACCCGAGAATAGCATTTCCAATAATATTAGACGAGATAGAGAGATTTGGGGGATTAAGTAATTATAAAATTAACGCCGGTAAATCACAGTGTTTGGAGATAATTCTCCCACAGGGAGAGCGGCAGATATTGAGATCTAATTGAATGGGCTGAAGAAGCCATTAAATATTTGGGAGTACTGATATCATCGGATTTAAAGAAATTGTATGGTCTCAATTATGCCACTCTTCTAGAATCAACACAGATAAGGATGGAAGCCTGGAAAACGAAAAAAACATTTGTGGATGGGAAAGATGGCATTATTTAAGATGGATGTTCTACCAAGATTTTTATACTTATTTCAGATGGTTCCAATTAAAATCCCATGATTGTTTTTTCGTAGACTACGAACTCTCCTACTACGGTACATATGGGACTCAACGGGAGCGTGGTTGAGATATGAAATCCTAGTTAGAAGGAAATTAAGTGTGTGTGGGGGGGACTCCGACATATGGAAGTATATTAGAAGGCAGCAACAATAAGTAGGATGGTAGACTGGTTTAGTACAGTGCAGCCCAAATTGTGGGTAGCCATTGTGCATTCGGAGGTCCCAGTGCCATTGACATCGATACCATGGATACCACCTGCTAAGCGACCACATAGCTGAACAATGTCCCCCTTAATTGCATCAGTAATGAATGTATGGGATGCAATGGTTTTGCAATATGATATATTATCATACCTGGCCCCATTAACACCTATCTTGGGCAACCCTGATTTCACATATTGCCTGGAGAGTAGGAGGTTTTTGAAGTGGGAGAACACAAAGCATTCTGCTATGATACAGGCTTTATTGGAGTTACTCCCAAGGGGTACACCTAGCTAGAGTATCTACAACTTTTACCAATACCTAAGTACACGGGGGACTGTTTTTAGGGAGCAGACCCCATTTGAGGATGTTTGCATGAATAAAGTAGGAAGCAGACACATGGTCTCTAGAATATATAACATATTATTATCACAGATGTACCCGATCCCTCCCAATTATATTAGGGAATGGGAACGGGAACTGGGACAGCAGGTAGTAGAAGAGGAATGGAAGAAGTATTTCCATCTAACCTTTAAATCAGGCATGGCGGTAAAAACACAGGAGAGAAATTTTTAAATAATAATAAGCTGGCATAGATGTCCAACAGTAATGCATAACATAAATCCCCAAGTGTCCAAGATATGCTGAAGATGTGGAACAGAAGAACAGCTCTTGAGGTTGGAAGTTGCCTGACGGGACTAGGATTATTAGAGATCCCGGAGGTTGCACTCCTACCAATGCTACCTGGTCCGATGACGGGTTTGAAATGGGGGTTAACATGTCCTGTACTGGAAGCAGCCAGGGCAATAATACCTCTGCATTGGAGATAGCCTATTGTTCCTCAAGATACAGGAATGGGTTAGTGAACTAAATAATATAATGCGAATAGAGGAGCTTATAGTCCCTCTACATAAAATATATACACGGTATGAGGAGAGGTGTAGCCCATGAATAGATTTCTCAAGTTCATTGGAGATGCAAGTGTATATATAGTTGATAGAGACCTATATGTATGATTTAAATACCCAAGCCCTGTATGTATAAAAGGAAAAAGGAAAAAAAATAAAATGAAGCAAGGAAGTACATTTAATGTGGGTTCTCTGCTACCATCGCTACTCAGTCCCTTCTTTTCTTTTGTTTTAGAAAACTTTGTTTTTTTTCTCTTTGCGGGCAGGGGAGGGGGGGGAGGAGATAGTAAGATTGAGGGTAATGGTTTTAAAGAGGAGGATACATGAGATTTGTATATGTATAGGAGATGTATAGTAAATTAGATTAAGACATAATGAAGTTATCATGATGAAGAATGTGAATGTATAACATGTTTATGAAATTATGATGTAAAATGGCAAATGTCATAAAATAAAAAGGTATTAAGAAAGAAAGTAGTGTGAATACCAGATTTTTTCTTGTTATTGGCCCTCTGTATTCCCCTGTAAGGGCACATTCACACACCTTCCAGTGCGTTTCAAGCACGGTTCCGTGCCCTGAATGCACTGGATCGCATAAATAAAGCCTCCCACGTTCTGGGGTGGGAGGGGGCATGGTGGTGCCATTCACGTCCCGCCCGCAGTGCAAGAACGTGTGGTACAGCAATGTCTTGCATTCCAGTGAGGTGCGATCGCAAAAAATAGTGCATACACTATCTGCATGCACTAGTGAATGCAAGGTGTGCAAACGAGCCCTAAAGCAGACTGGGAGAGGGAGGGTCAGCACTGTAAGGCAATCAGGTGTGCTGCATGCACATGTGCCGACAAGAAGAAGAGAGCACAATGACCAGAGAAGTTATATCATCAGTGTGCTGCTGCTTCTTCATTTTCCAATCACAAACTAGGAACTGGGGACAGGGAGGTGACTAAGCTGAATTGCATATCTGCAGCACAGAATGGTCAGGTCACCAGACAGGCTGTGCTGTCTGGCAGGGCTGCTTAAATCTCACTACTGGATGAACCTGGATGAAAATATAATTGCTTCAGCAAGTAAAAAAGCTCTCATATACTGTATTTGTTTAAACTGCAGGTTTAGATGTTTTCCTGGAGTGCAGCATTAGTTAAGTAGTAACAAAACAGTAAAATACTGTATCAGAGACTACACATCTGTCTGTAACATTGACGGCTTTATCTTTCACAGATGAAGCCTTTCCAGTATGACTAAAACTGGCAGAGCCTGAAGTCTGATACTTCAGCTAGTCTTACCCTGTAAGCACACTGGTCGTGATTAGACCAAATAAACAATCATTTAACACATTTCACAGCGCAAGGCTGCTGAACCACAAATAGCTCGCTTCCTCTGCGTGTTTTTACAGAGCAGTCAATACTATACCCATGTTAATGGTTCTGTGGAATCCTGATTCACTCAACTGATTGCCCCTTGGGTCAAATACAGTCAGATGTTTACTGACACCAAGATTTAAAGACTCAGACCAATGCTAAAAAGAGATATTTAGTCCTTCGGAGAGAGGTTAGGAACAGTATTGTATCATTTATCCTAGACCCCCCAGCAGGAGCCAAACAAAATGGTAAGATGTGTTCTAGCAATATCTACACAACAAGTGTCTCACTTAGGCTGGGTTCACACCTAGGCATATCGAATATGCGCGTTTGACGCGAGTTTTGTGCCGCGCGTTTTGACCGCGATTCACGGTAAAAAAAAGCGCAACAAACGCGCGTTTTCGAGGGCTACCTGGCTGTATCCCAATGGATACGCGCTGCAAATATGCCCCAAAGAAGCTCCTGTACTTCTTTGGGCGTAGGGCGTTTTACAGCGCGTTCCTACGCGCTGTAAAACGCCCAGGTGGGAACCATAGGCAATCATTGGTTTTCACATGTTGAGCATTTTACAGAGCATAGGAACGCGCTGTAAAACGCCCAGGTGTGAACCAGGCCTTAGGGATATATCGGCCGCCGAAACATGTGTTCCAGCGAGGAAAGAAACTGTCACAGGAGGCCGAGCGCTGCGGGAGGAGAGCGCTGTGAGCGACCGGCGTCTCTCCTCCCAGCACCGCTCAGCCTCTTGTCACAGATTGGGAGAACGGTGTATGGGGACGGAGACAGCAATTGCTGTCACAGGAGGTTGAGCTCTCCTCCTGCACTGTTTGCTCAGCCTCCTGTGACAGCTGTCAGGATGGAGAGCGGGAACAAACACTTAGCGATCAGTGATCAGTGTTTGTTCATAATTGAGGACAAAGTATGTTGACTATATCCTTAATTATGAATGAATGGGAAGTGATCTACATCACCTCCTGTTAATTCATGATTGTGGTTATAGTAAACATACTCTATTCTCATGTTATGAAGGAACAGGAACACTCATAGAGGATTCCTGTTCATTTATAACAGGGGCTGCAGGACTCAATCTCTTTTTCTATTTTAAAAGGGAAATATCAGGGGTCTGTTTAGATATTAATATTTCCCAATATTTCCCCGAAGCTCCTAAAAGTAAATAAAAAAATAAATATTTAATAAAAAATGAATAAATAAAAATAGATCTAAAAAAATTAAAACGTTTATAAAAAATAAAGATAAAAGAAATGGATACGCGCTGCAAATATGCCCCAAAGAAGCTCCTGTACTTCTTTGGGCGTAGGGCGTTTTACAGCGCGTTCCTACGCGCTGTAAAACGCCCAGGTGGGAACCATAGGCAATCATTGGTTTTCACATGTTGAGCATTTTACAGAGCATAGGAACGCGCTGTAAAACGCCCAGGTGTGAACCAGGCCTTAGGGATATATCGGCCGCCGAAACATGTGTTCCAGCGAGGAAAGAAACTGTCACAGGAGGCCGAGCGCTGCGGGAGGAGAGCGCTGTGAGCGACCGGCGTCTCTCCTCCCAGCACCGCTCAGCCTCTTGTCACAGATTGGGAGAACGGTGTATGGGGACGGAGACAGCAATTGCTGTCACAGGAGGTTGAGCTCTCCTCCTGCACTGTTTGCTCAGCCTCCTGTGACAGCTGTCAGGATGGAGAGCGGGAACAAACACTTAGCGATCAGTGATCAGTGTTTGTTCATAATTGAGGACAAAGTATGTTGACTATATCCTTAATTATGAATGAATGGGAAGTGATCTACATCACCTCCTGTTAATTCATGATTGTGGTTATAGTAAACATACTCTATTCTCATGTTATGAAGGAACAGGAACACTCATAGAGGATTCCTGTTCATTTATAACAGGGGCTGCAGGACTCAATCTCTTTTTCTATTTTAAAAGGGAAATATCAGGGGTCTGTTTAGATATTAATATTTCCCAATATTTCCCCGAAGCTCCTAAAAGTAAATAAAAAAATAAATATTTAATAAAAAATGAATAAATAAAAATAGATCTAAAAAAATTAAAACGTTTATAAAAAATAAAGATAAAAGATTTGAAAAAATTATAATAAAAACATTTTTGGTTTCGGTCTCGGCCTGACAATTTTTTTTTATTTCGGTTTTGTTTGGGTTTTGAAATTTTCATTTCGGTGCACCTCTAGTCTCAATATTATAAGACACGTTTAAAGGCAAAGAACACTTTTTGAGGAAAAAAAAACACTTCTTCGTAAATGAAAAAAAATGTGCATTTACAAATTTTTTTGCATTGGAGCCAGTAAAGCATTTCAACCACAATCATTAGATTGCAGGTGGCGCCTACAGACTCTTCCTCCCATCCATGGCTACCCCCACACTGCCAGGGTTAACTGCTCATTTTGGTCTAGGGAGGAAAATAAGAAAGTTATACTCTACCGATCCTTTGAGCCGGCTTGCTCTTAGACTGGTCCGTGGAGAATCTCTCCATTTCCACTGCAGAAGTCTAAGGTCCCTAAGTCATCACATTCTATACACTATGTATAAAACGTGGGGACACCAAGGGACATACCATCGCTGGAGAATAGGAGGAGACAGGAGGATTGGGCAAGTATAACTTTGTTATTTTCCTCCCTAGAGCAAAATGACCAGTTAACCCTTGCAGTGCAGGGGTAGCCCCACTGCAAAGGCTAATGAGAATTTTGTCCAGAGTTCTTCTATAAGTTAAAAAATTCACTCCCAAAAAGAGTTTGAAGCCAAACCCACATTTTTAAAACTGATTATACAGTCTCCTTTGTTTGATGACATTGTATGAAACAAATGGATTAGTTGGAATGTTTTTGTTACACCTAAACAGATTTAAAAGCTTACTACATGTGTTTTAATCTGATTGTACAACAACTAAGCCTTAGGGGTATCCTCTCCCTGTTACCCTTGGCTTCAGGCCTTCCATCCTCTGGAACTCTTTACCCCAACCTGTCCGTCTATCTCTTACCTTGACTGCCTTTAGGCGATCCCTAAAGACTCATCTCTTCAGGGAAGCCTATCCCACCTCAACCTAACCGCTCAACCATCACATTCTCAAACAATTCATCCCCACACAGCTCCCTCCTCAACCTAACCGCTCAACCATCACATTCTCAAACAATTCATCCCCACACAGCTCCCTCCTCATGTATCACTTCCCCCTCCCTTTTAGATTGTAAGCCCTCACGGGCAGGGCCCTCCTTACTTGTATTGTGATTGTAATGTTTTCCTTATATTGTAAAGCGCTGTGCAAACTGTTGGCGCTATATAAATCCTATATAATAATAATAATTTAATAATACCCTCATTAGCTCCACAGCTGGACGTTGAAGCAGTATTGAGAAATTTGAGGTCATCATGGCAGATGCCTAGTGTGCCCTGGTAGTTCTTGTGAAAATGCCAAGTATCGGCACTGGTATCTGAACATCTCTACTCTAAACCTACCCAGGGCTGGCCTGTTAAATTGCTCTGTCGGCAATTACTTTAACGGAATGCATATGAAGACATTCAAAAAAATGATTTTAACCATTCCACATGTTTGGGGGGTTTTATTCAAAAGCAATTAAAAGTTTACATTTCTGACCATGTTTTTTTTATGTTACACCAGGGTATTTAGGGTGTAACATGAGACATGCTCAGATCACAGACTCCCCTATCCCCCTCCTGCCCCCCACTTACCCGAATCATGGGGTTCTTCTCCCTGCAGGCTGCTGGTGGTGTTTGAAATCAGCATGGCTGTGTGTGGTTTGGCCCACACAGGTGTGTCACTTGTTTACAGATCCTTTGATGGCATCTGTGAATGAAGAAATTACAAGCCCCATCAGCCACCACAGCAGAGGGACTTGAAAGATCAATGGAACCCAAGTGTGGTGGTGTCACCGCACTTCTAGTCCACAGACACTTCCTCCCATCCTTGTTACTGCATGGCATGTCCGTACCAAGGCATGGACATGAACAAGAGGAACAGTCTCCAAGAGCCAGAGCATTCCACTTGCAGTCAACTGATTGTGGTTGCAATGCTTTACTGGCTTCTATGCAAAAAGATCTGGTCCGGAAAATGGTGTGAACCTGCCTGCAGTTCCTTACATGCACATTTTTTCTTTTATGAAGCGCTCATTTACTATGTTTTCTGCAAATGGTGTAATTATTGTTTGATATTTTACAACAATCTGTTTACTGAACAATCATTAATGATCTCACCTTGCTTTCACATTTGATCACTGAAAAAAATATATGTCAAATGCTTCCTCTTCTCATAGTTCTTTATTCACAATGAGTAATTACAGAGAATAGGCTAACAATTTTCAGCAAGGCCCACTGACCTACTATCCTTATTTCTTCTACAGCCACTCAGGCAGGTATTACACAATGGCAACAAACCCCCCAGTGTCTGCTAAACTGTTTGTTCTTGTGTAGCCAACTGAACTCTGTCCTTTTTAAAATTATTCATGCAAAGACTATATATTCAATATATGGAGTCTGCTGCATTCCGTGGAATAACACAGATTTAGGTGTGACTATCCTATAAACTTCCACCCTGCAGTATTCTCTAATCTTCTTTTAAGTATGTCGCTTCAAAGTCTCAAATGCGCCTGGCAGGGAGTTTTGTGAACTGAGTTCATAAGGTAATAATCAACAACAAAATGCTAATTACATGTTGCATTGCTCTGGGATGATAAGGGTTGAAAGATAATTAAGCTGCACTTTGTAGATGGAGCTTAACTCTGGTAAGTCTTCAAATACTCTCTTTCTTTTGAAATAGAAATCACAAAACATAAAGTGACACAGCAAAGCTTTTAGAAGCTTCAGGCACATGCACAGCAGTTTTAGAGTTAGTGTTGCCTTCAAAACTTTACTACAATGTCATGTCAAGAAATCTGGTGCAAGTTAAATTGCACCTGTGCCCAGACTGTGGACATTGGCATTTGTATAAAAAGACCTCTCATTCTGCTTTGTAGGCCTTATTCAGATGGACGTGCACAATCATACAGCGTGCAGAGACCTGCGCCCAGGAGGGACAGCTGGTGAGTGTAGCCGTCTGTACATCTCCATGACAGAAGATGGCAACTTGTGGCTTCACACCAACCCGAACTGGCACATTCATACAGGTATGGATGCACACCCTTGAACGTGAGTCAATACGCTATATGGCTGTGCTTGTCCATGTGAATGAGGCCTAATACTCAAACATCCTCAAAGATCACAAAAGTCTGCATCCAGGTGGGGTTGTCCACAGGTAATCGCAGGCTGTGTGATTTCCTGCAAACAGATGCAGCTATCATTGGATTATACAGCGCCTCCTCGCTGCAGCAGATCGCATGAGTCCTAAGGAGGAATTTGTGAGACTCTGTGATCCGGCCCCATTCACAGGTGTAAGGGCAGGTTCACACCACTTTCCGAACCAGATCTGGTCCGGAAAATGGTGTGAACCTGCCTGCAGTTCCAGTGCATTCCAGACCAGACAAAATAAGACATGCAGTATTTTTCTGGTCTGGTCTGGAACGGACTGCGATGGTGTGAACAGAGGCCAGAAATAACATTAAGATGCATTTTAGGTCAAGAAAGGAGATGATCCGGATGTGGTGTAAATGGGCCCTAAATGGGGCCTAACAGTGCATTTAGGCTGGGTTCACACCTGGACGTTTCCTATGTGCACGTTTTACGCACGTTTTTTCCGGAAGTTTTTTGAGCGTATTGTCTAGCGTTTTCGCACACTTGAAAATGCGCGGCGTACGCATGTTTTTTTGATTGACTACAGAGGCGTCCAATGAAAAAGAATTCCTGAGACGCAGCATTTCCTTTTCCTATTTCTTTGTTATACAAAGGAGAGTGTGTTGTGTGCAGTTTCTTTGTTACAGAGGAGAGTGCTGTGTGCAGTGTATTATGGAGCTTGGCAAACGACGACGAACTGCAGCAGTAGTTGCAGCAGTGCGGCTTATGCGTTTGAGGAGAAGGAGACTGAGCAGGCGAAGGTTCTGGGTCCATCCTGTGATTGCAAACCGAGAACAAAGAGGGCAGTTTTGGGCCATGTATGAAACCCAGTGGTGGAACTACCGCCAGTGCAGCTGGTGCGCGGGATCGGTATCCAGCGGGCCCCCCCGTCTCTGCGCCGGGAGTGTCGGATCATCCGTTTATCTGACACTCATGGCGCAGAAATGGGGGGGTCCGCCAGGAATGGGGTAGGGGCCAACCCCGCGACGCTGCGATATGGTGACATAGCTGACCTGGTGATATAGCTGACCCGGATCGTACAGCGATCTATTGCCATGGCAACGTTCTGCCAATCACAGCGCGCTGCCGCTACTGAACAGTCCCCGCCCACTCCGCTGGGCTTGTTCTCTTTCGGCTGTGTGCAGTAGTGGCAGAGAGTGCAAGAGGGGGGCAATATGTATAGAGAGGGGGCAATATGTATAGAGAGGGGGGCAATGTATATAGAGAGGGGGGCAATGTATATAGAGAGGGGGCAATGTATATAGAGAGGGGGGCAATGTATAGAGGTGGCAATGGAGAGAGAGATTCAAGATTCATGCACGCATGTCACATGAAAACACTGCACACATGTCTCTTACCTTTAGCTTCTTTAACTTGCTTGGTAAAATTCTCCCAATCAGGCCATGTATTTTTGCCAATTTCTTCCCATGCACGCTGCCTGGTTCGCCGGTTCTTATAAGCCGAATCCTTCATATCATATATGCAGGGCTTTGCCTGCACCAGGCGTATGAACACCTCTGTATCGATCAGGCCACATGCTGCTAATTCCTCCATGTTTCTTGGTCGGCCGAAAACTGTGTCTGCAGCCCCCAGGGAGTGGTCTGTTGCCATGTGCGGAACGCGCGTTATAGGTGCACTTTTGATGACGAAAGCGCGCAAACACCCATTTCAGCCCGTTCACGTCAAAGTCTATGGCCGCGTACCCGCTGCAATACGCCCCAAAGAAGCTCCTGTACTTTTTCTGGCGTAGGGCGTTTTAAAGCGCGTTCATACGCCCTGTAATACGCCCAGGTGTGAACCATGCCCATAGGAAATAAAGGGATTTTGGTGTTTGAGCGTTTTAGAGAGTGTAGGAATGCGCTGTAAAACGCCCAGGTGTGAACCGGGCCTCACAGAGCACACCAGTGGCTGTTTTCTAAGGCAGCTGCTGGTGTGAACAGACCCTAGGCTGCGGTGCCGATGTGCTCGAAACAGCTCATCTAGTTGTAACCTTTTTTCGTATCTTTGTTAGAACTTTATTCAAATGTCCTTTTTTTTTATTCTATTGGCCTTAGCATGGGTTCACTATAAACGCCATTAGATTTCCTTATAACCTATAAGGAATAGACAGAATTACTTTGTTTTCTTACGACCAGTTAAATGGAAACTATGATGATTTTAAGTCAATTTGTACATGAAATAAGCAAACTGAGAGCCTTGAAAAGATTAAATAAATTGACTATTATCAAGAAAGATATTATGCAATAACCCTAAAATAAGTATAATATCCCCTTTATGATTTCCCAAAGAATATTTACTGACTGTACTGTGCAGTTTATGGTGACTGTACCTAACTTGCTTCCTATTTGGGTCTGGAAGGGCTTGGAGTCTGGGAAGTGCTTAGAAGAAAACAATGCACACTCAAGTCAAATCATCATTTTTGGCATATGCAATAATGTCACTTCCAGCTTTCCAGAATGGCTTTCAGCTAATTACAATTTAGAAAAGTAGGATTATCTGCTCTGCTTACGGTCACAGAAAGTGAAGCAGGTCAGCCATTTATTCACTAAGATCACCTGATTTAGAAAAACAGTCTGAATATAGGAACAGAAGTTAAATCATTTCTAATTTACTCTAACATTTTTAAGCTCATGATGACATTTTCACTGTGAAGACTTAAAGTGATAAAATTTAGAGCTCAGCTGCCTTATACTAAACATGCCTATACAATAAAGGTGACTGAACCCAAATGGGTAAATATATACCTCCTCTTTTTATTTTCTTGGGGCAGTCCTTATTTTCAGGCCCTCAAAACTGCTGTGGCATTGACTAAATATGATTTATTTTGGATTGGTCTTTGGTCAATGTAGGCAATAGAGTATGGATGGATAAAATTAGGGATGCACTGATATATCGGCTGCCAAAACATATCGGCCGAAAATGGCACTTTTGGCAAAATGCCGAAAGTGCCGAAATAATGGTGCATCTGTTCTTTCTCTCCTCCCCGCTGGGCGCTGCAGAGTGCTGCAGGAGGAGAGCGCTGTGAGCGGCCGGCGTCTCTCCTCCCCGCAGCGCTCAACCTCCTGTTACAGATCAGGAGAACGGTGTGGGGGCGGAGACAGCCATTGCTTTCACAGGAAGCTGAACTCTCCTCCCGAACTGCCACGCCCAGCCTCCTGTGACAGCTGTCAGGATGGAGATCAGTGATCGCTGAGTGTTTGTAAATAATTGAGGATATAGTATGTTTACTATAGCCTCAATTATGAATGAATGGGAAGTGATCTACATCACTTCCTGTTCATTCATGATTGTGGGCATAGTAAACATACTATAGCCACATGTCATGAATGAACAGGAGCACTCAGCATAGAGGATTCCTGTTCATTTATAACAGGGGCTGCAGAAAAAGAGATTGAGGACTCTGTGTCCTCAATCTCTTTTTCTATTTTAAAAGGGAAATAGCAGGGGTCTATTATTTCCCTGAAGCCCCTAAAAGTAAATTGAAAAATAAAAATATTTAATAAAAATTAATAAATTAAAAAGTTTATACAAAATAAATAAAAAAATTGAAAAAGTTACAATAAAAAACATTTTCGTCTTCGTTTTCCGGTTTTGGCCTGACATTAAATTTTCATTTAGATTTCGTTACAGTTTTTACATTTTCATTTTCGGTGCACCTCTAGATAACATCCTTTGCTGCATCCCATTGGGAAGATTTTCCTTCACTTCCTACTTTTAGACACAACAGGAAATAAGAAGAAAGGAAGATGTGAGATTATGGTTGATCTCTTATGGTTGCAGTGTTTGGGAAAAAGAGGAAGGGAAAATAATAAGTATTATGTAATTGAATGAATGTATATATACTGTATATGTTTAAGGAAACTTCTTTTATGTACCTAAATGTAAATGTATATATGTTATTTGAAAAATGTAATAAATATATATTGAAAATTAAAAAAGAAGAAAGGAAGAAAAACAATCTTCTCTCAGACAGTTGGCAGCGGGGCAATTGTCCCAATTGGAAGGTTTTCCCCCGTATGTCTGTACCAGTGGCAACTATAGGGACTACCGTATAGGCATGCATATGTGTTTATAAGGCATCCATACAAAGCTAATGCAAGAGCACTGCAAATGTGTAGAGAAAGTCAGATTTGACACAGACAGTAGATATAAAGCTAAAATCCAGCAAACAGCTTAAAGCCTCCGGGGCAAACATAAAATTTACCCTTGCAGTGTTCTTGTTTTATCTAGGTGAGACTATTAAATATGTTTTACTTACTTCGGCTTCGGCTCCCTCTAAGCTGCCAGACTGGTCCCAACAGCCTTTTCTCCCCTTTGCTTTGCTGGTCTAGGGACTACTGACATCATCACGTCTTATGCAGGTCCATTGGCCTGCATTGGACGTAAGGAATCCAAAGGGCATTCCAGAATCTGGAGTGGAGGGGTAGAGAGCTGACCTCTGTGGTAGCCGGGATCAGGTAACTAAAACAGCATTAGTTGAAACCCCTTGTAGTAACCCTTCCCCTATACAAAACAAGCACTTAACTCTTGCAATGCGGGGGTGGGCCCACTGGAAGGGCAAGTCTGTAATTTTTCTGGAGTTCTTCTTTAAAGGAATACCAAACATAACTGGATAATATGTACTTTTTAGGTGGGTGGGGGGCAAGTTTTTCCTTTGCCCATGGATGGGCTTTAATAAACAGATTTGCATTTCTGCCAATCCAGATTTAACACAAAGCTACTCTCTTCTACTGCCAGCATGCTACATGTTAGCATAGTAGCACAGCTAATTGACACTTTGTGCTTCTTCTCCCTCTCCCAGTCTAAGCTCTACTGTACAGGTATTACAAGAACAAGATTCCAGATCAATTTCAGGTACGTCAACTGCTTGCATATAAAAAAAAAAAATTTAGTTATGTACAGTGGTTGCTAAAGTATTCACCCCCTTGGCATTTTCCCTATTTTGTTGCATTACCACCAGAAATTAAAATGGATTTTTATTTGGATTACATGTAATGGACATACAGAAAATAGTCCAAAATTGTGAAGTGACATCAAAAATATAACTTGTTATTAAAAATGAAAAAAGGAAGAGTGGTGCATGCATCCCCTTTGCAAAGAAGCCCCTACATAAGATCTGGTGCAACAAATTACCTTCAGAATTCATATAATTTGTTAAATGAAGACCACCTGTGTGCAATGTTAGTGTCACATGATCTCAGTATACATACACCTGTTCTGAAAGGCCCCAGAGTATGCAACACCACTGAGGGGGCACCGCCAAGCAAGCGGCACCATGGAGACCAATGAGCTCTCCAAACAGGTCAGGGACAAAGTTGTGGAGAAGTACAGATCAGGGCTGGTTTATAAAAAAATATCTTATTATAAAATGGAAAGTATATGGCACCACAACAAACCTGCCAAGAGAGGACCGCCCGTCAAAACTAACGGACCAGGCAAGGAGGGCATTAATCAGACAACAAAGAGGCCAAAGATAACCATGAGGGAGCTGCAAAGCTCCACAGCGGAGATTGGAGTATCTGTCCATAGCTTGTAGAGACGTACCCCAAGAGACTTGCAACTGTAATTGCTGCAAAAGGTGGCTCTACAAAGTATTGACGGGCAGGGGGGAGGGGGGGTGAATCGTTTTCTTTTTTGTTTTATTTCTTGTTTGTAGCACAATAAAAAATATTTTTCTTTAAAGTGGTAGGCATGTTATGTAAATCAAAGTACAAACCCCCCCCCCCCCCCGACTTTTTT
>NW_017306821.1:178661-220078 GCF_000935625.1 Nanorana parkeri
GTGCAGCAAAATAGCTTAAATATCAAGGGGGTGAATACTTTTGAAAGCCACTGTATTAATGAACACACAGCTGCATTAATGTGTGTATTCCATATCTGCCTAGAGGTCAGTGTTAATAAACTCATACAAATTCCAGTTACTTGTAGGTTCTGGCAAAATCTGGAAAACGCTCCAGATCCCTTCACAAATAATACTGTCTGATAGCCTAACTGCCCATGTATGGAAAATGGGTTAGGCATTTAATTACTGAACTTGTCAGCCAAATTTATGCTCCAGACTATAGATCTATGGGTTGTAATTTAAGAACAAATTTAGATTTATGAGGCAAGAATGCCTAAGAATGTCTGCTGACATCTGAATACCCTTTAACCTTACATAGTGTTGCAATTGCCAGCTGAGCTAGAAAACATCAGTATTGCATGAGAAAATGGGTATTCACGTATTCCCCAAGACTGGAATTCCATAAGGTTCCTGCAGTGCTCCTGACCAACTTTTAAACCAATCTTCCTAGAAATGACATGTTGCATGGGAGTAACTGAGATCCCATATGGAGCAACATGTATAAAAGGGAGGAAAGAAAATGGGAAAGAAGTGTTGTGTTTCCCCGAAAATAAGACACTGTCTTATATTTTTTTTCCAAAAAAAACACACTAGGTCTTATTTTCAGGGGATGTCTTATTTTAAATACTGTCACACACAGTGTCACAATACCTGCAGGCTGCAGCTGTCCTGGAGCTCTCCTCTCCGATGCCGTCCACAGTTCTCTGTGGGATCCCTGCCAGGGTGCCACCTCTCTCGTCGCAAGGCTGGACTGCGCGGACCTCCAGTCAGAAGTTCCCTCAGTGACTGAGGCCCAGTCACCTCTCCACACTCCGACCCCACTGGCCATACGTTCCTTGCCGCGCTGTGCTGCTGCACGCTGGCAAGTGTAGTTCTCTGCCTGGCGGCAGCTCTCTGGGGAAAGGCTGAGGCAGACTGGTGTCTGCCGATTTCATGACAGGGGCGGCATGCGGGAGCTGTGGCGCAGCGGTTAGTCCCCGCAATGTATTCTGGTTACTCTCTGGGCCGCCCCCACCCCCAAACTAGGTCATATTTTTGGGGTAGGTCTTATATTACAAGAATGTTTAAAATAGTGCTAGCTCTTACTTTTGGGGTAGGTCTTATTTTCGGGGAAACACGGTAGTAACCAGTAACAAAATGTCTTTTTAAAAGATGAAATGTATTGGTCACTATAAGCAAAAACTGTGGCAAACCATTTGGCAATAACTGTAATAATAACCATGATCCTCCCATCACATTAAAGCAGAACTATGGGGTACGTGATTTACACTCACCCTCATAGTTAGAGCCGACATGTGACAATGAAACTGTCACACGTCGACTCTATAGATCGGGAATTGAGCGAACACATACCATCGCTCGCTCACTTCCCGATCATCTCCTGCAGAGAGCGGTGACTGTCAGTCATCTCTCCCCGCGGGGATTCCCCTCTCTGATCCTCCAGCGCTGAGTGGAGGAACGAACGGGGGAGGGGGCGGGCACAGCTGACTTTGCCTCTAGATAGGCAGAGCCCGCTGTCAACCAGCTAACTGGGTGGATCTCAACAGTATTGTCGGGATCTGTCCCTGCTGCAGCGCTCTCAGTATACAGCAGACAATATACTGACCTTTGGGTCACGGGAGGAGGTTAGTATATGTCCTCCTGTGACCCTAAAGAGAACTATGGGATAAAAAGGTTACCCATAGTTCTTTTATTAATAAGTCTTAATTTTCTATTGGCACTTAAAGTAGAGTGGTAAAAGTCCATAATACATAATTGTGGGTATCTGGGATTCTTTATGACCCCGTACATATTCAGACACTTTATAACTCCATATTTAATCTGAAGCATGTACTGAGAGAAATTTCCATTGCTGACCTTCTGAAAATGCCAGTTGCCTGATTGTCATAAAAAATAAATCCAGATTAAACAAATATACATTGCCCAGCAAATTATTTTTTTACATTTACAGTCATCATGATTCCAAACAGCTGGCTCCAACTCT
Organism: Nanorana parkeri; assembly: GCF_000935625.1. Taxonomy (NCBI): domain Eukaryota; kingdom Metazoa; phylum Chordata; class Amphibia; order Anura; family Dicroglossidae; genus Nanorana; species Nanorana parkeri. Next base: position 180,706 of record NW_017306821.1, read on the forward strand.
CTCAGCGCTGTTTCTCTGAACGTCCTGTCCAGTAGAAGATGACAGGAGAGAGCACAGTCTCCAGCAGCTGTTCATCTGTTAACTTAAAGAAAGGAGGCGCAGGGATCAGGGACAAGAGAGTAGCTTGCCTTGCCATGTCTGAGTGTTTGTGAAGACGCATACAGCTTACTAGAACACACAAAGTTGGCTCCTATAGGACCCTGGAAGGTAAAGGAGCCACCCTTAAACAGGATATCAAGGCCAGTGCCCAGGGGACCAGCTGATTCTGCAGGAAGCTAAAACTTTTAAACATCAAGCAGCAGCATCCATTGTACGCAATTTTATTGGCAATTGAAATAGCTTAAAAACCTTTTGACTTTAATATCACTTTGAATGTATAATATATTCATACCCATCTCAGATGTCTGTGGCATTAGTCAGCCTAAGACAAATGTAAGTGGCTGCCAGCCAATAATCTGTGCTAGACTTATTTTTATTATAATTATTTGCTAAAAGGGTAATTTTACCCAAAAGTGAGCATGTAGAGTCTGCTGAGCTGCGTCATTTACTGGCATCTTATATTTCTCAAGGGTTTAAGGACAGATCCAGGAAATGGAACTAAAGGAGAGTGGGGACTGAGTATAAAGGTTTAATTACTCTAAACTCTGTGCTGTCCTTTAACATCTCTCGCAGGTATTACAGTGGTAATGTTAGCTCAGTGCTTACAGCCCGCACGCTAATTTTGGTTCATGCTATTTTATGAATGGAATTAATGGCTGTAAATGACAGTGACAAAGACTTTCTTTATTCCAATATCACTAATACCATCAAGCAAAGTTTTAGATTTTCCCATACCATAAGAAAAATATGAAAATATAAGTACATTAATGTAATGAAGGAAAATGTTTTACCTGATATGGAAAGCAAGTATTTGTATATATGAACATGTTACAATGTGATTCCCTATTGCAGCATAAGATAGCTATTAAGTGGTGTAGACATTATATTTGTCAGGTGACTTTTCCAAAATAACAGAAATATAGATAGATATACAGTATATAGTATTTACACATTCTGTTATGTGTAAAGTTAAAGTTTTTTTTTTTTTTAAAGCCCTCAATCAAACCATGAGCTGTAGATATTGCAGAGAAATTAATCTTCAAAGTCCACAACAGAGGCACAGAAATCTCAGCTATTTTCAATGGAGAATAAAATCTTGGCATCCTACCAGCTTTCAGATGTGAACACACAGTGGGTATTTATAAACTGGAAACAAATGACGACTAAAACATGACTTTAGAGTATCTGTTATGATTTGTGAGAATTCATTACATCACAGTTCCTGCAGCTAGAGAAGTCAGTGATGGCTTGTTTTAAAGTTTGATTGCTCCTTGTTAACAATTAGTAAACATTTTAATGTCCAAAGTCTGGCTACGGGTACACATTAATGGCTCATTCACATAGGCATGCACATCTGTACGGCGTGCACGCCCAGAGACCTGCTCCCGGGGAGGACAGGTGTGCCATGTAATGGTGTGCAACCGCCTGTACATCCCTAAGGGAGGATGCGGCTGCACGTGGCTATACATGATCTGAACCTGCATATCGGTACAGGTCAGTCGGTCCGCATTTGGACGCAGACAGTGTGCGTCCATGTGTAGGCACCCAGACCTTTCTTATTTCTATGGCCATACGCTGCTCAGCTTAGGTGCTGGTTATGTAAGCAATTTCCTCCTGATTTCCTTCTGGAACGCTACGTCACCAAAGTCTGAAGGCAGATCTCCAGCCTGTAACTGCAAGATCTCTCAGGATTTTCCAGATATTGCAACATTTTGCCAATACATTCAGATTTCCCTTTACCCTCCTGTACACATACAAGATGCCAGATCTTCTGGTGCACATGTGCGAGATCTAGCAATTGCAGGTTCGCAGGAACTGATTTTTTTTGCAGATCAAAGAACAATCATTCTAATTTGAACATACGCATCTATTTATGAATGAAGACTGCAGCCTTCATTCATACAGAAGCAGTTCAACACTCATAAGGCCAGGGGTGGGCAAATTAATATGGAATACAGAAACCAGCCTGTCCAATCAAGGAGCCAGCAGGATTTGTTTAGGAGCCGGTTCCATTGACAACAACTACAGAAAAGTTATAAAGTTTAAAATTTAGGTAACAGGCTCCTAGGATTTGTCCAGCCCTGCCTTAGGCACAGAGTGGGTTCCACACTGCTCAGCAACACAAAGGGGTTGATTTACTAAAAGAGTCAAGCATACTTTGCAAAGTGAATTTTCCATTTGCATGGGAATTTTTACTTAGTTGAGTGAATGTGTTGAAAATACACTGCAAAGAATACCCAATTTTGTGCTTCAAAAAGTGACCAAATGATTAAGAGTAAAACTATTGTTGCCAAACACAACAATCTTTTATACTGAGGCCATATCAGTACCCTAATCTTTAATGTGATATAGCGATAACTGGATAACTACCCTCTTGATGCCCACTTTTGCAATTCCGTCCTGAAATTTCTCTCACACTCCTACATCAGTGACACCAGATGCCCCAGATCAGACTAGATGAGAGAAGACCTGTAGAATAATCTGTTACTGAGCACCACTTATAAGAAGACAGAAGAGTTGATAATATTTGTGATATATTTGTAAAAAAAAAACTTAAAACCTATAAAACCTAAAATACTTGCTCTACAAACAAGCTGGGGGAAGCCAGCCAGTCCTTGTATATCTGACAAGCATGCAGCTAGTGAATTAAGTAATTCTGATCTCATTAAAGTATAAAATATTACCTCTATTATCTGCTTTAGTCTCCCGTTCATAGTGTTCAGTATAGGTTATTCAATCCAGAATTTTGCATTTATAGCCCCTTTAACTATAACCCACTTCCCCTGAAAAAATATGACTGCCAATAGAATGCATGGCTCAGGACAGTAAGTGGCTGGGAATCTCCCCAAGAAGACACAGCCAAAAACAAAAACACAGTTCTAGCTGAGTGGGGATGGCTAAGAATGCTTAAAGTGACATTAAAGTCAAAAATCTTTTTACCTCCCTCCAATGTTAATGAAAGCACTTACCTTAAATGATGTTTCTTTATCCGATCTTCTTCTTCTTTACTGTCCTTTTCATCTGTCCCTCCAGCACTGCGGCGGGTCTCCGATCTAGCGCTGACTCCTCTTAGCTTTCTGGCATTTCCTGTCCCACGATGTCTGCATGCGGGTGCACGCGTCCATAGACTTACCTTGCGTCTCTCCCCGCGTCCCGGTCGAAAATGTGAACTGCGCATGCGCCCGCCCCAAGATGCTTTGCGGCCACCCGAGAATTTTCACATTTTCTGTCTTTTTGCATATATCTACTGCTTGCTAGCCGTAGATATATGCAAAAAAAATGGAGGATTTAATAACCCTTTAACAATGTTTTATCGCTATCTGTGCCTTCCTGTCCTTGTGAAGCTTGCACCTCCCATTTCTTGTACAGGCATAACAGAGACAGGAAGTGAGAGAAAATCTCCCCAGTTGGGTCACAGACAGAAAAAAAAAAAACAACAAAAGGAATTTAAACTCTTCCCTACTCTATCCAAAACTATTTCAAAAAGTTTGCTGGAGTTAGGCTTTAACTGATGATTTATTCCATCTTGCACTATAAAGCCCAATATGGGGACCCCTAGCTACACAATGATTCGAAACTAGGGACATCAATTTCCGTGAAATAGGCGGTAGATTTTAACTGAAAACAAACTGAACAAAAATACACATTGCTGTACTGTAGCCAGTATCTGACAAGCCAACAAAGCCCTGGAAGCACTGGAGAGTTCATAACGATCTGTTTGCAGGTATTACAGTTTCCTTCCATTGTTTTTGTTACTGTGAAATCTGACACACAATTACACTATTGTATGATACTATATTTAAAAAGCAGTTCATAACAAACTAAGCCACTCAATCCATCAAAGTGTCAGTGATTATGCATACCTATGTTAAAGCTGAATTCTGTGGAAAAAGAAACAAAAATCAGGGGTATTGAAATTGAAACAAAAACCTACTGGGGCAGCACAGTGGCGTAGTGGTTAGTGCTTCTACCTTGCAGCACTGGAGGTCCCTGGTTCAGGTCACTATCTGCAAGGAGTTTGCATGGGTTTCCTTCATGTACTCCGGTTTCCTCCCACACTCCAAAGACATGCTGGAAGGTACATTGGCTCCTGTCTAAATTGGTCCAGTATGTATGCATGTGATGTATGGACCTTAGATTGTAAGCTCCTTGAGGGCAGGGACTGATGTGAATGTACACTATGTAAAAGCGCCGTGTAAATTATACTAGTGATTTCACTTATTTCCTGCACACGCAGGAAGTGAACAAAGACCAGTAAGGTCTGAAGCCAGTACACCTTCCCGCTATCCTAGTGAGATCTGCACTATGGCACACAGAGCTTACTTCCCAATATCTGTGCAATCAGTAAGATCTACACTATTAGTCACACAGTTCACTCCCCAGTACCCATGCAACCAAGTGAGCTACAGTCTAGTATACAAGGCTCACTTTCCAGTATCAATGCAAATAGTGAGATCTACAATATGAGTCACACAGTTCACTCCCCGGGCCTGTGCAACCAAGTGAGCTACACTCTAGTATACAGGGCTCACTTTCCAGTTTTGGGACATACAGCTCACTCCCTAGTATACATGCAACCAGTTAGATCTACAAAATATTACACACAGTACATCTTGCAATATTTGTGCAACCAGTGAAATCTACACTCTGTTACACACAGTTCACTCGCTAGTATCCATGCAACCAATTAGACATACATAGCCTACCTGTGGCAACCATTGAACTTCCTCTTCAAACTACATAAACCAACTGCATCTAAGTTAATGGTGGAGGAAGCAAAGTCATTTCAATGTCACTTTATTCTGTTCTACAGAATTGCAAATCTTGTAGGAAGTGTGGGGTTGTTACTTCTTTGCTACATGAGAATCACATGTTCACAGCAGCAAATGCTACATCTCTATGTATTCTATTTTTACACCAACATGTGTGAAGGACTGGGGGTACACTCATGTGGCTGGCTGGCTTTGATCCCCTTCACCATACCTATTGCTGTGTCTCTGCTCCACCCATCCACCACTCTCATCACTTTTTACTATCACTTTGTCTCTAGCACCTGAAGGACTATTTAAACCACTGTATCATACACAGTATCTTTTGCTTCTGTATTACACACAGATGCATTGGCTAATGTAAGCCCATGCACCCGTGTCTGCAATTATATCAAATAAATGAAACAACAAAACAGAAAATGAAAACATACATGATTACATACTATGGATTACTGAACTAAACCTGCAGCTGGAGGATCAACACTAGCGCATGACCACCATGAGCCAATACAAAAGAAGATTGGGAAAGCAAAGACAAATGTGATAAATAGCCATTTTTTTTATATTGTAGGCCATTTGTGTAGCTGGTTGCCCTGCTAACGAAATCCCAGTAATTGCTGGTGCTATAACCTTCTGAAGGTCCTGTATCTGATTATATAAAATGCAGGTCATTCTGTTCATGTGTCAAATAGCTTCCTCTCTCTGTGGTCCCCCTAATACACAATGGATCAGTCTAACGATCAGGAATTATAATTATTTTTCTATTTAACTTCAATAGCCAAGGTGTTTCAAAATGTTACATACTGTATATCTCCCTTGTTCATGGCTGACAAGTAAGGAACCTTAAGAGGATTCAAAGATTTATGCAACCACCGAAACATGTTGGCTAGATTAAAAGAAAGCTATTTTACCACGCATGATTGTTCAATCAATTAATTCTTTTAGTGCTGCAATATACTATATTTCCCAAGTGTTTACCCAAAGTCCACCATTGATCAGCAGGTACCTGAGACCTAAGGAGCAGTCTATTAACTACTCTTATGTCCCACAACTGACTTTTTACCTGCAGCTATACCTGTAAGAGTAACCACCTTAAATATAACATCACTCTCAACCCTTTTTTAGATTTTAAACATTATAAGCAGCTTATAGGTTTGTTTAATTTTCTTGTGAACTTCTGAAGCAACAGTGAATAATGAACGTCTTGGCTCAATTGAACTAAATAATGCAGATATATAAATGGAGTTTAAAATGCGTAGAGGATAAGCATAAAAATGAATACTTCTGTTTAAAATGCAGTAAACTAAGATCTGTCAAGTGTAAACACATTTTGAACATAAGTTTAACAAAACATACAGAAACCTTATAAAAGACAGAAAAATGATCATCAGCAAACCCTGCATTTTACAGTTTTGTTTCAGGGAATTAGAGTTCATGAAGTGTGACTGAAAAGAAGACCACTGTTGAGCGCTTTCCACATTTAACTCTTTTGGACAGCAAGTTTATAGTTGGGACTTCCTCTCAAGAGAGAAGAGATGAAAGGTCCTCACATAATTACATAATGCCATGACTATTTTAGGACATGTAGGCATACAATGTAATTATCCAAGCTGCTTTGTAGAATTCCTGTTTGGAAGTGGGATTTTATTGGCTAGTAGTTTTTCTTTCTTGTCTGGGTAATTCTAGAAGAATTTGGGGTGTTCTATTCAGGGGCCAGGTGCACAGCAATTATGAAAAAGGGAATATGAACTTGCATTGTTTTCTTAATTTTGTCTTAAGCCCTGTGGTTTGCGTGCCTTTAACCTGCAGAAATTCACCAACTGCAATGATTTATACCATTTATCTGCTATTGGCACTAAGAGTGTAAAGAAATATCTAAAAAATAAACAAATAAATAAAGCACTTGAAACATATTATACTATCAATTGAACCACTTTATGGAGCTTCTTAGTGACCTCAAATGGCATTGGCTAGTCTGTGAGGAAAATTCCCCAAACTCAATTAAAATATGATATAGCTTCACTTTTTCCTTGATTTGTGCCCACCTCCCCTCCCTCTGAATACCTGTCCACTGGCCCAAATATACATGTTGGTATCCCATAGCTAGTAGGCCAGAGAGCAAATAGGCCCTTTGCAAATACTAACACCAGCTCAAATGGTAGTCAAAACCAACTTGTTCTTTTGGGACGATGGGGTGCAAAAAGAGCTTGGCAAAAGTCTCTGCATCACCATCTTAAGAGCTTTTCTGCACTGGCATTTGTTTCAGTTTTTTTCAGCTCAAAGTGGCTTCAAGCATGTCAGAAGCACTTTCAAACTAATTTTGAAGGATCTTGAAAATATCATAAACACCTACAGAATGCATCTGAAAGCATGTCTTTTTTATCCTTCTTCTTGTCATGAAGATGAACCGGAACGGAGTGAACAAGCCTTTTTTTCCCTACCCTACCCACCACCAGCCCTGAGGTGATAGCTCAAAATAACTGCAAGGAAGAAGATGTACACATCAAGAGACATCACATAAGGTAAGTCCTTACAGCAGCATTATGATGGGGAAAAAAAACATAGCCTTTGGAGTCACTTTAAATGACGAGCTACTTCAGGGGTTGGAACTGTTAAAAACATTGAAAGAAAATCTCTGCCCGTTAAACTCCCAGTTCCACAAGGAGACTGTTTAAGCATAAAATATCTGCTGCTATACAATGCAAATAACATTTTTAATTGAGCCCTATAATCCCCTTTAAAAAAAAAAAAAATTCTGATAAGATTTTGAAATGAACGCAGTCACAATAAAAAGAGAGCTTAATTTGTACTGAAACAAAATGGTTCCAGTGGAAAGAATGTAAGAAATGCTGAGATCTACTCATGGGAACATACAGTATGTTAAAAATGAATACTAAAGTAGATTGATTGTAGTTATTACACATTTTCATGTGTGCCCTGATCTGCAGATATTTGTTTTATCATGCTCCGATTACTACTGATTTGTATTTCCACAAAAAATGTATAAATACATGTTATTTGGTTGCACATATCTACTAGCTTATCACTGTCCCGGAGTAGAACTGAAGCCAAACCTTTTTTTTTTTTGTTTCGGATAAAATAAGGGAGGGTTATAAACCCTTTTAGGTTTTCTGCCATCTGTGTCCTATTAGGGAGATTTTCCTTTACTTTCTGTTAGATAGCCACAACAGGAAGTGACAGTAAATTCCTCCAAAGTGAGGGATATCCCTGGTGGCCAGCAGGGTCACCAGAACATGTGCCCTCGATTGAAGATTTCCCATCTATACCTGTTCTGATTCCAACCCAAAATTCTACATTTGATTTTACTTTCACTAATAATGCACCAGGACAAATAGAGACGGTGGATCCCCATAATGGGGACACAGGCAACAATTAAACATGACAGGTGTTCTAATCCTTCTCTACTCTATCCAAAACTATAAAAAGGGTTTTGGCTTCAGCTGCACTTTAATTTTCCTACCTGCCTGTTTTTAATTCTTCAAGGTGCTCTGTGACTAATTTTACTTTAATGGAATGTGAACACAGACATCAGATGTAGCGTGCAAGGGTTTGGCATCAGTACCTGTCTTATGTTGGTTAGCAGAACTGATAGCCTTACATACATGTCTGGTCTTTCATATTCCAATGACACCAAGCTAAAATTTTCCATCATACTAACTGAAGCTCAACTTAAATGCAAAGAACTGTCTGTGTACTCATCAAAAACAATACTTAAAAATCTAAAAGGTTTACAGGAAAAAAATACATCATGAACATAACAGATATTAACAGAGCACATCAGTTAGGAAATGTGAGGAAAGTATTTTTAAATACTGCAGTGACATATTTTTGCTGTTGCTATTAAGTTCCGATTGAAGGGTTATATTCATGGTTTCAACATTTTAAGTATCTGCAGTTTAACTTGATGATATCATTACCAGTTCTCTCTGGAATTTCAGGAATCAGCAAAATCTAGGGATACAACTATTATTAAAAAGTGGAAATATTACAAAAAGGAGACATGGATTTCTAGAAAAATAAGTGAAGACAGCCATACTCATATGCCACAATATTCAGAGATTTAACCTGATCTATCGGCTGCCATGTAGGTCATTGTGACAGAGCCCCAGATAAAATTCTAAACTATACAATGAATGAAACCAACCATTTGAATATGAGGTAGCTGATGGCCTATCTGTCATTTCAGCCCTTTGGTAACAAAGCTTTGGCACATCTATTTTATCAGGAGGTAACTATAGGTATAATACAGTGGTGTAAAACATTTCTGTCCATGTGTGTACTCTCCTCTACATGGCAATACATACTGATGGCATGAAAACTTATTTGAGGAAGTTTACAAAATATGGGAAATCAGTAGCATGTACTCGGCTTCATAAGTATTAATAACACAAGGAGTTTCTTTGATGAAGTATACTGATAATAAAGCTGCCTGCACCTTTCTTGTAGAAACCATTCAGCTTTTTATTACAAATGTTATAGTAGAATAGGCAATACTCCAAGTAGAGCAGCACTAACGCCTAACTTCAAGCTCATAATAAATACATTCTTTACCAGTTTACATTATTAGATATAGGTCAAAAAATATATAAAATGATTAACCAGAATTTCAACAGACACCGAAGATGGTTTAATGCTTACCTAAGTAGTCCAATCCAAGCCTTTTACAAGAATCCATGCATGCTTGTATGGTATTCTTATACCCATAATCCCCTGGCCATAACTTAGTGGTGACCCACAAGTCTTCTCTCTTCACCCCACTTTCAGTTATTGCTTTACCAACTTGTTCTTCATTGCCGTATCTCTTGGCGGTGTCAATATGCCGGATGCCACAATTTTGCAGTGCATAGAGCAGTGCACTGTGGGAATAACCTCCTTGATGTGACAGTCCTATGGGACAGAAACAATTTAATGTAATAGTTAATAAATGTATAAATTCAGTCCTCAATGTTTTTTATTTATCCGCACTAAGTACATTTAACTTAAATTTATACACTGCCTCTTTGTGTTGAAAGCAGGCACCATTTTGTGCCTGCACAGAGTGGTTACTAAGCTCACTGTGCCTTCACTATGCCCAGAGTAACCCTATGTAAATAAAACATAATCACACCCGCTTCATGTACCACATACAAGGCCACACACTGTATCTCATTAGGGCTAAAAATAACTTTATTGTTCAAGTTCCAGCATGAATACGGACAATACAACTCACTTCTTTCTCTTAAGCAGGAGAGAGAGGAGTGGGTTGGAGTAGCAGTGTTAATGCTGGAACTAATTATTATTATTATTATTATACAGGCAGGGCCGGATTTCCCACAAAGCCACCAAGGCCTGGCCTTGGGGCAGCAGTTTGTAGAGGGGCAGCCAGGGCCGGATTTCCCACAAGGCCAACCAAGGCCTGGCCTTGGGGCAGCAGGGAGTAGAGGGGCAGCAGGGGTGTGGAATTCCTATCTCCCAATGCCCGGGCGCGTAGTTGTTTTCTACATTTAGCCCTGCTTTGGGCAAGCAGAGCTAAATGTACAGCGAGGAAGCCACCGCTTGTTCTGTACAAGTGATCTCAGCGACATTGTATGCAGCCTGCAGGTCTGCCATTCTTCATGGGGGGTTGGTGGGTAGGGGGGCGCATTGAGGAACCTGGCCTTGGGGCAGCAGAGAGCGTAAATCCGGTCCTGTATACATGTAAATGTTTTATCTGGAGTTGAGCTTTAATGCTAACGCCACTACAGAAAGTGTTACTGGTAATGCATTATTATACAAGATTTATATAGTGCCAACAATTTGCTCAGCGTATAACAAAATGGTGGAGACAGTACATTTACAATACAATTTACAATACAATACAGTTTCAGAACAATAGGGTTGGGAGGGCCCTGCTTGTGAGAGCTTACAATCTAGTAGGAGGGGGTAGTGATACAAAAGGTAATATTTATTTGGACTGAGTTATTGGAGGAAGTAAAAGGCAGTTATGTTGAGATGAGATAGGCTTCCCTGAAGAGATGGGTTTTTATGGATTGCCTAAAGGTGGGCAGCGTAGGAGATAGGCGGACAGAATGGGGTAAGGAGTTCCAGAGGATGGGGGACACTCTGGAGAAGTCCTGAAGGCGAAGCGTGGGAGGAGGTAATTAGAGAGCTAGAGAGCAGGAGGTCTTAAGAGGAGCGGAGAGGACAATTTGGGTGATATCTTGAGATGAGGTCAGTGATGTAGGTTGGGGCGGAGTTGTAGATGGCTTTGTATATTTATTGTTAGTATTTTGAATTGTATTTGTTAGGCAAATGGGAGCCAGTGGAGGGATTGGCAGAGAGGGGCGGCAGACACGTAACGGTTGGTAAGGTGGATGAGTTTGGCAGCAGCATTCATGATAGACTGAAGGGGGGAAAAAGTTATTTTTGCCCAACAAAGATACAGTTTGTGGCTTTGTATGTGCTACGTTAATCTGCTGGGGGGGGGGTGACGGATCCTAGAGGTGCCGGCTCCTGTGGCTGTATGGAAGGGGTAGAGAGGCCGGAGTACTATACAAGCCGTAAGTAAACCTGCATAGGCACACCCACATAATACCACAGTGCAATATGAGTGCATCTAATTGGTCACTTACACTGTATTGCCAGACATGTACTTAAAGGAAGACCCAGAGACTGCTAGAAAAGTATAAGAGGCTCCTGGGGCACAGTGAAAATTGAGTGAACATAGCTGAGAAAACTCGAGAACTGTGTTTGGCAGGCAATGGTGTCAAAACCTAACGTGTGACCGGCAGACATTTTTTTTGTTAATTTTGGATACAGTAAGGAAAGGGAGAGGGCAGAGAAGGGAATCTCTTTCAGATTGTATTACTGTCTGTGCCCCCTCCGGGTAAATCCACCCCTCTATATATCATGGTGACCCTCACTGAGACAGAAAGTCAATGGAAACCCAAAGCTTTAGCGTTGTCACCAGAGCAAGAAGTGAGGGAAAATCCTCTAACTGGGCCACGTGTTCCTATGACAATGGTCTAAGATGGGAATTCTGTTCACTTTAGAGAGATGTTCTTTCATTTTCTGTATTTCCAGGACAAAAAGTGAAGGGAAATCTCCCCAACGGGACAGCAAAAAAACCTGATTTCCAAGTTTTGACCCTATACTATTGAATCTAAAAAAACACTTTAAGGTCAGTGTCATCTGTATGTTTAGTGTTACCAGCTGTGTGAGTAAAAATGTGGATGGAGGCATATAAAGCACAATACACCATCAGCAAATCAAATATTAATCAATAGGTAATGTCTTACTTACTGCAACTCTTCCAGGCAGGTACACAGAAAAGCATATCCAGTCCAGAGGGACTCATAACTATTAACATATCAAACACACTAAATAATCGTGCCTGAGGTTTTATTCTGGCAAGAAAAGATTTCAACCGTTCAAATGGGAATTATGTAACTCTCCATCTTATATTCTCAGAGACACATTCTCAGTATGGAGGGTGGAACTTCGCTTGATAGGAGACAAGAGCTGCTGCTTCTCAGAGACCAAACATATAATACCCGGAGTTGGATGAATGAACAGCATTCACAGAGTCTGCCAATGGGCACAGACCCTTCTTGTGTGCTAATGACTCTGGCAGAACAATCAGGGCAGAAAACCCTCTCAATGCTAACTTGTCAGGATACAGCAGCAAGAAAAAGTGCCAAGATTCTACCCCTAAGATGACAGCATGGTAACCCGCTTCTAATACACTACACCAAAGCATTAAGGGTGTCTGCAAGTTACACAAAATTGTTCATATTATATTAAAGCTAAACTCTAGACACATACAAAGGACATAAATTAAGGCAGGCCTATAATCATCAATACATCAGTATATGTATATTTAAAAGGCAGTACCTGAATTTGCCCTTGTAACAGGCTTGTACAGGGACTTGCAGTCCCTATACAGCAGGGCTGGGGTGTAAGAGCAAGAAGCAGTACAAGGAACCAATTCGTTTTTGTGCTGGCGAGAAGCATGTTGTTAGGAAGAGAAGAGCTCATCACTGTGCTATTGCTCCTTTAAAGGAGAACTATGAGGTGAGTGCTTTTCACTCACCTCATAGTTCTAGCCGACCTGTGACAATGAGACTGTCACAGGTCGGCTCAGTAGATCGGGAAGTGAGCGAACACATAACGGGTTCGCTCACCTCTCGATCCTGTCATGGCTCTCTGCCGTGACAGGGGGAGGGGCTGGATTCTCCTCTCCCCGCTCCGATCTGCCAGCGCTGACTGGCGGAACGGACGGGGGAGGGGGCGGGTACAGCTGGCTCTGCCTCTAGATAGGCAGAGCCAGCTGTCATTCACGCAGCTGGGCGGATCCCGTCGTCTAAGTCGGGATCCGCTCCGGCGTCTCAGTATACTGCGAGCTGTAGCTTATACTGAGCTTAGGGTAATGGGAGGACGCTAGTTTGTGTCCTCCCGTTACCCTAAGGAGAACTATGGGGGAAAACACTGACCCCATAGTTCTCCTTTAACTGTCCAGTAACAGTCTGAGGGCAATGCGGGATGACCTGGGCTCAGAGAAAGCCTTATTCACATCAGCAGCCACGCTGAACCACACGGCTGCTGGTGTGCGTGTGCCTGTACAGTGCTGATGCCCTCGATTGAACTGCATCACACTCTTTTTTTTCTTAGAACTTTATTGAAATATTACAAGTGAAATTTCATTAAAGGAGAATTATGGGGTTAAATCTTTTCCCCATAGTTCTCCTTGGGGAAACGGGAGGACACAAACTAGCGTCCTCCCGCCACCCTAGGCTCAGTATACCGCGAGCTCCTGCTCGCGGTATGCTGAGACGCCGCAGCTGAAGCGGATCCCGACAATTATGTCTGGATCCGGACAGCTGCGTGACTGACAGCAGGCTCTGACTATCTAAAGGCAGAGCCAGCTGTACCCGCCCCCTCCCACGTCCGTTCCGCCAGTCAGCGCTGGCGGATTGGACCCCGGAGGGGGGAATCCAGCCCCTCCCCTGTTACGGCAGAGAGCCGTGACAGGATCGAGAAGTGAGCGAACGCCGGTATGTGTTCGCTCACTTCCCGATCTACTGAGCCGACCTGTGACAGTCTCATTGTCACAGGTCGGCTAGAACTATGAGGTGAGTGAAAAGCACTCACATCATAATTCTCCTTTAAGTTCTATGGGCTCACTGCGGTGTGCTTAAAAAAGTACTGCATATTGTACCTTGTTAGGCGCACACCACTGTAATGCAATGGTGTGAACTGTCTTGTGCCAGGACCCATCATCACTGGAAGACAGTACAGGAGGTAGTAGATGTGTGTCATAATCTGAAAGTATGCATAGCATACTTGCATATCAAGGCAAAAGCTCACCCTTCACCAACAAATTTTACTTCTGCTTTAAATGACTGAAAGACAAAAATAGAATTCAAAGAGAGAAACAAGAAACAGCAGTGGTAGAAAGAGTATTATATGAATCCTTAGCATCATGTCTTCATTTGTATTGCGATTGTAATGTCTTCCTTATATTGTAAAGCGCTGCACAAACTGTTGGCGCTATATAAATCCTGTATAATAATAATAATAAGCAACAGGCAGGGCTCACGGAAATGTACCACCGGACTTTTTCAATACAAAGTGCATTTAATAAAATCGACCAATCAGACTGCATTTTTAATATTCTTTCTTTTCCAATATGAAATATCAACGGTAATTTTATGTGCCACGCTCAGGCACACAGATGTACTTTTCCAGTTCTCAACACTAAAAAGGATTTAATACGTTATTGTGTAACTGAAAACTTTGGTTTAAGACAACCTATATGGAAATATAGCATTCAATATAGTGCATATAAAACAGAAATGATTCATTTTTCAGAAAAATTAATCCTTGCTTTATCGTAGAATAAGAGTGCTGTCTTCTCTTTACCTAGTTAGTTTATTATCTAGTTTTCTCTATACCTTTTAGGTATTACAGTATTGATACTTTATTCAGGAAATATCCCCTTCCCTTTTTTTTTTGTCTTGTGTTTGTTTGTTTAGACACTTTTTCTTTTGTTTGTTTTTCTACATTTTGGTTTATCTTGTGATTTATTTAATTAATTGTGCCATATTTCATAGGGATATACTTTGCTTATTTAAAGTTTATTGTATGAATACGATTCTAGTAAACGCTAGAAGGTATATTTTAATGGGAATGATAGTAGGTTTATTTGTTTACAATGTATGTTTTATGTTTATTTTTCATATTCCTATTCTTTCGGTCTGTATTCTATAAAATGTTAAATAAAGATTATATAAAAAAACAGAAATGATTTCACTGGGTGCTATAAGCAGCTAAAATTGTGCATCCATATTTCTTATTATTAAGGAACTATAGCATATTTTTCCAAGATTGATGTATTTAGCTGTAAACATTCCAGAGACCAACATGCGGCTTTCATTTTATGAGATCACATTTCTTGGACTGACACAGTATATAGGGTTACATTTCTCGCTTCAGTGACTGTAATAGCCTCACTCTCCGATGTAATTTGGCATTTATCAACATCTATACCCATTCTATCATTTATCTTTACATCACAAGAGTAACAAAAAATATCCCGGAACATGATGCATCACAATACAATTTGTTCTGATTTCTCAGCTTAAAGGGCTCTAAAAAAAAGTTTGGGCTTTAGATTTACTTTAATCATATAGCATGTAAATTGCCTGAAACTATCACTTTATGCAAGGTGCTACAGCCTCCATCATCCAGTTAGAATGTATCCCTCACCAGCAATCGTCTGGTTGCTGATTTACTAGATTTGTTTTGTATTTTTTCCACTATTTTTTCTATAGGTTTTTTTTTTTTGTGTGTGGTTTTTGCTAATCATAGTTCTCCCATCTACATGAAAAATGATTCCGCTTCCATTGTCATGATTTTTTTTATCTCTGAGAATATCAGCTGATGAAACATTTATTCTTGCTATGAGCTAAAATATGCTACAATTCAACTGAAATTCAGAGTATCTTGAGATCTGTCACTGAAGCATGTTCAACAAACCTTCACACATCAGTTTTAACATAGCAAGCCATAAACTCTGTTTTAAGGCTTTCCAAAGGGAGCGTAAAGGGTGTCTTTTTTTCCCTCTTTATTCCCATCAATTTTCAGTCCGGTCCTCACCTCGGCCAAATTGTTCTCAGATGCTTGGCTGTTGGGGGTTGTCTTGGAAACTCATGAAAAGGCAGCTTTCTTTCTTTGAAACCCAGGGCAACCTAAGAGTTGCGGGGGCCTCTGACACAGATCAATTCCGATTTCCAGGTTCACTGCACTCATTTTAAGGAGTATAATATCCCAGCCTGGGTGTAAAAGGGTGATATGTACTCACAAAGAGAGTCCCTTACCAACTTCAAAGGCCCCCTCCTCCTTCTCTAGCCCCTGCACCCTACATCCTATATCCTATATCCTATATCCCATTTCAATAACAGTTACCCCAGAAATATGTACTGCTTACAGAACCCTCATTGTCACAGACATCAACTACATGGAGAACCACAGACATGATTCTATGGTTAGATCCATAGACATAATTCTATAGTCACAATGCCGTATTTAGGCAACATACAACAGCGATACTTGGGTTGCATTATTCAGATTAGCACATTTTTGCCAGACGAGTCCTCATTGAGCCTTTAGGCCTAATCTGCAGAGACAATTTTAAGTAATCTTGCCTGCATTCCAAAAATTGTTTGCAATTAGTCACCCTTTTCCCAAAATCATTTTTATAAAATAAATTAAAAAAACAGCAAGCAACATGGTAGTGCAAATGCCTTATTAACTATGCAAGACTGCATTATGCCACAGTTGTGAACAATTAATCACAGCTATACTCCATTTGTGCTGCCAAGTAGGTTACACTATAGCATCCATCTATTTGACCCTTATTCATGGACAGGGAATTCTGCAATTGACTGCATTTTTTGTCAATGCACGGGTAATTCAAATGAGAATTGCACATGTAATGTATGCCTAAAGATGGCTGCACACACATTAATTTGAACTGTGAATATTTTAGAGATTTGTTTGCAATTTTCGATTATATATGAGAGTATTTTATTTAATAAACCACACAGTTTAAAACTCAGTCGAAATTACAATTGTTTTCACCAAATCTTCATTTGATCGGTTTTCTTTTGCATGTCGCAAAAGACTTAGGCACCTTTTAGAAGAGCCTAAGATCAGGTCCACCTGTCTGTTTTTTAGGCGAATCTGATCAAAAGCCCAATGTAAGTCTATGGTCAGCCAGATGTGCACAGAGTTCTCCCCATTCAGAAACTGGTTGATAGTTTGTATCAGCCAGATGTAAACGGACGTGCATCCATTTACACCAGAATACCCCTGACTCCGGTCCCGGTGCGGAAAACAAAATGGAACAGAGTTCTGTTTTGGTGGACTTGATCATGACAGATGGGGGTAACCTGATGTAAATGGACACGTTACACCTGATGTAAACGGAGGTGACTCCCCATAGATTTAACATAGGTCTGGTAAGTTTAGTTTTTTCCTCCATCCTAAGATGGAGGAAAAGACTCGACAGACACTGATGTCACAATGGTCACATTGGTTCTGTATTGGGGGGGCTTTATCGAAAAATAGTGCACAAAAAAGGACTTGGCTCTCTATTCATCAATAAGGCCACCACTAAATTGAAGGGTAAATAGGGAGATGTCTGACACAGAAAGGTCATACTTGGCTTTCACAAAAAAAGTTGAGCTTTGCATATGATTTCAGCTGCCTATATCTCTGATCTTCCTGTAGGTAACAGTCAAAATTCACATCAAGATCTGCATTCAACATTTACTGAATGGAGCTAAAGAATACTTTTAGGACTACAGGAAAGCTGCTCAAAGTTCATTTAAGCAGACCTCCAGCTAAAAACAAAATAACAATGAATATCCCATTAAAAGATAAAATAACAAAGGCAATGTTTGCCTCTATTATCAGCTTCAATCCAGAGATTTCCTCCACAATACTTTTCTCTGCCACTAGATGTCCTTGGTCTAATGGCCAGCTTCCTTCATCCTACTTCCTCTGTGCCAAGTTGTCCTGGAGCCGCCCTAGCCTCTGACTGGGCAGTGAAAGGAGAAGCAGAACAGTGGTAAACTAATCTTTCTGTCATTCTGCATTCTTCTCTTATCAGCAGGCGGAAGGAATCCTAATCAGTACAGAAACTCCTTTGTGTTTTAGTGGCCAAAAAACAAAACACCCCAACATCCTTTAGGACATGACTACACATCTAATACTTCATGAGGACAAACTGCATGAGCAGTTAATATTTCAGGTAACCTATGCTTCTCACATTTACATCTACTGCAATGACTACAGACTATTACAATTCAAACCTACATACTGTAGAATAAGCTTATTTATGCATGAGAAATATGTTTGATTTAGAGAATGAAATCATCATTTAAAAATGTATAGATAAAAGAAACTTAACTAAATATGATAATCTAAGGGGAGGTCTAAGGTGTGAGTACCCTTTTAATAGTGGCCTATCATGATACCTGCACTGTGCCTTTCTCAAACCACTTCTGAAGAAGGACAAACGTTCGCTGGAAAATCTACTAATGTATACCCTAC
Organism: Nanorana parkeri; assembly: GCF_000935625.1. NCBI lineage: Eukaryota > Metazoa > Chordata > Amphibia > Anura > Dicroglossidae > Nanorana > Nanorana parkeri. Next base: position 199,170 of record NW_017306821.1, read on the forward strand.
ATTAGTGAATCACTGACCCAGTGCAATTATGTAGATATTCTGACTTCCCTAGCTTTTTTTACAGATGCCTAGACTCCAGCTAAAATGCGGTCAGAATGGGAAGAACTTTGATAGTGGTACTGCTATTACACTATATCTACTTGCAGCTGAATGTGGTATAATAAAGCAATAATGATAGTGTTGCCTGTTAAAGACCACAAACTCTACTTCCTGAGCTCAAGAAGGAACATTGTCATCCATTAACCCTTGAACATAAATGCCAATATTATTTTTTTCCCCCAAGATGTTGAGGTTTCCTAAAGAGTTTGGTAAAAAAAAAAGTAGTTGCTTTCTTACAGATATTTTGGTCTAGTAGCAAAATTATACTGTTCTGGTCCAAAATATTCCTTCTCAAACAACTTGTGTTGGCCTGCTCAAGGAACCAGCTGTCTTCCTAATTTACTGACATCATGTTCCCATAAAAAAACCCTGCTCATCCAGTTATTAGATGCTGCCAGATTGTGAGTCACCTCATATTGGAGACAGACCTATCCTCTTTAATAGGTCAGTGGTTAGCCAATGTGAACAGCATAAGTAGAATGGAGAATCTTACCTCTTCCCTACAAAGCAGATACAACACGCTTTGGAAAAAGCAGTACCATTGCATGGAATTTCAAGCTCCAGAGCCCCCCTTCCCCATCCCATGCAGCAGATAACTTATAATAGTGATCTATTGCTGGGTGCAATCAACCAGCAATAGATAGTAAAACCATGATCTATTGCTGCAGGGAGAGGTCGGACAGAGCTGCAACAGCTCTTCCCAAACCTCTGTATTGACAGGAAGTGTTGTGACATGTGTGATGTAATTACAATGCAGAAGCTCAGTGTTTACATTTGCTCCCACAGCACTATCCTATGGAGCGATTTGTAGAAGCTTCGGAAGCACAGGAGATGATTGTTTCAGTGCTGGGTTTAACATTGCATTGCTGCTGGGGCCCCCAAGGGAACCAATGAGACCGGTCTCTGTTTTAAAACGGTGCTTGATGAAATAGCTGCTGTCGCTGCACCATTATAAAAAGGCGCCTGGGAATCATGTGGTTAAGCTGGATTCATCATATATGTCTATTTAAATGTTATCTTTACTTCTTGGTAAATTAATTCTACTTAATTCTGTAAGGCTACTGCATGTATGACTTGTTTGATCTTTTTGGCTTACATTGTATTCTCCTGTGGAAGAACTAAATAAAGTAAATAATATAGATATAAAAAAGTCATAGACTTATTAAAAGTACTGAAAGACTGACTCATGCATTTAATGCAGTTAAGTACTAATTGCTGAATCACCAAGTTACTAAAAACAAATTGTTGGTGTTCTCCTTTTTGTTTTGCACATAAGTGGATGTTGTTTTGTGGTATGTGCAGAAAAACATTACAAAAAGTGTTAGAAAAGCAAAAGTGATAAAGGGGAATTACAGTGCATATTGTAGTCTGCAAACAATACAAAACTAGCATGTTGCGACACATATCGGTCTTGAACATAAGATCATTTTAAATTCCTTTTCATTTTGGGTGCGCAGATTCTGAAATAATCAGAGGTAGTCAAATTAAAGAAGAATTTAGGAATATCTCATTTTCAAAAGTGTCTTCCAGGTCAATTGACACTCAAACACTAATTTCAAATCCCTGAGAGGGCAGAAGCGACACATATCTAAACCACAAAAAGCTGCAATCATATTGAAGTAATGTGTCTAATATCTAATATCTTGTCACCACTTGTTTAGGGGAAGAAAGACATACATGAAGTACAGGGCAGAAATACTGCTTATGTGTCTAGGCACTTAGATTTTAGAGGCACTGATATTCCCTCATTAAACTTTAGGCAGATATAAGGACAGAAAATAATACAGTTCTGTATCTAATATTGTTATTATTATTTTTAATGCAAGCAATGTAAGTTCCAGAATTTGACCCGGTATTAAACTGCTGCAGTCCCTGGGCTATAGTGTTGAAGGGCTGAAGTGTGAGAGGAGGAAGCAGTACAAGAAACCAATCAGATCATGTGATGACAAGAAGCATACTGATAGGATGAGAAAGCCAAGTGACAGAGAGAAGAGCTCATCACTGTGTTGCTTCTCTTTTAACCGGTAGTAATGGGTCCAGGATGATTTGGGCCCAGAAGAAGTGGGTTGTACGATGCTAGTAATCAGACTGAGGACCTCTAGTGGCAGAAAAAAGTACTGGATTGAAACTGAAGCAAAAGCTGCTTTTCTTATTATATGTTTTATTGGGCTAATCATTTTATCTTCTTATTTTGGGCTGGAGCTCCGCTTTAAGTAAATGTGAGTAAAACAATTGTCTTCTATGTGCCTTGGTAGTGACTGGCGTTGATTACTTGCTGAAAAATGTCAGTCACCAGTAATGGTGTTACCGAGCCCTAAAATAAAAGTAACACAATAAATGTTTAATTTCCCAGATTACTTGCACGTGTTTTGGGATCAGAATGCAGAGGCGCATGCATCAGGAAATTTTAGTGTTGGGGGTAAAGGTCCACTTTAACCCCTTGCCATCCGCCCATCGTAAAAATACGGGCGGATCCTTCCCGGCGGTTGGATGTACATGTACATGATTTTATTTCTGCTGAATCCCGTTGGGAATGTGTACAGCCATTACTGGCTGTTTTATACAAGCGTATAGATCACTTGTATAACCTCGCATGGCGGCACTACCCCTCTGTTGCCGCTGCCAGTTGTCCCGGGCACCGCTGTCCTCCTGTGGTGCCCAGGACTGAGAACAACGGCTCAGCGGCTGCTCGTAGAGAGAAGGAGGAGAGATCAGCATTTCCCCCACCGCTGATCTCTTCCCCCTTCTCTCTCTCTCTATAAAGTCAGAAGCGATGTGTATTACATCACTTCCGCCTTTAGCTTCCGCCTTCTCTAGCTATGAGCGAGAGAGAGAGGAAGCTGATGAAGCAGATCTCTGCTTCATCAGCTTCTTTTTGGTCCCTAGGTGACATTAGGGGTCTTAGGCACCCCTGATGTCTCCATAAAGAGGACCTGTCATTTTTTTTCTAGCTATCACATTGAGGGATTTTTAGCCCCCTATATGATAGCAATCAAGTTAGGTGTAAAAAAAAAGTCTCATATTAAAAAAAACTCCCCAAAAAGTTTTAAGTCCCCCCCCACACGCACTTATACACGTAAATACGCGTCGGGTGCGCCTTCGCGCAAAAACAACGATTACGCCACACGTTACATATCGCCGCGAACGTCGGAGTCAGAGCAATAATTCTAGACCCATCAATCACTGATAACACTAAACTGATGAGCGGTAAAAGCTTTTAAAGCGTCGCCTATGGTCAATTTTAGACATGGTACTTTTTTGTGATTTTGTGGGCGCACGCAATTTTAAAGCTTGACATGTTTGGTGTCTATTTACCCGTCTTTTATATTTTAACAAAAAATTGGGTAATAATAAATGTTTTATAACAGAACGTAGTTCTTTTTCTTTTTCAAAATTTTCGGTCCTTTTTTCATTGTATAGTAAAAAATAAAAACCCCAGTGGTGATTAAATACAACCAAAAGAAAGCCCTGTGTGTCTCCAAAAAAACGGTATAGAATTAATTTCAGTACAGCGTTGCATGATGGAATAAATGTCAGTCAAAGTACCGTAGCGCTGAATACTGAAAAATGGCCTGGACAGGAAGGGGGTTTAACAACCCGGTCAGCAAGCGGTTAATTAAGTTAATTAAGTTTGTGAACATTATATTGCTGCCTTTGAAAATAGTAGCAAGATAGCAAAACAAAATGAAAAAGTCACAGTAATATTTTGCTTAGTTTGAAAAGGGACCTAATTTAAACCCTGATAGTGGCATCTGCATATGTTAGCAAATGTGCACAGCTGAGACCGCAGAATTTTTAGAAACAAGGTTTAAATTAGGTCACTTTTGCTAACTAGCAAATCTGAGTGCTTCAAATATCTGTGAAAGTTCTGATTTATCCAGGTCATGATATATGCTGCTTGTTCACGCCATAAGCGGTGACTGGCATTTATCAGCAAGTGATCAATGCCAGACACCACCTGGGCACATGGAAAATAATTATTTTCTAAGTGCCTCATTCACACCACAATGTGGACAAAACGGACTTCAATCAGCACACTATCCCGCACGCTAAAAGTTCTTCACACTATGCGTTTTGGAATTCCTGCAGCCTATGAATGATGTGCGGCTGGGAGGAGATCACAGTGATCTATTCCAAACCGCATGCAATCGTTTCACATATGACAGATGCGGCCACTGTCACCTGGTCATTAACTTGGATGGGCCACAGCTAAACAGGAGATTTGGGATTCCTGCTGCAGGAATTCGTAGGTTCCTGCAGCAGGAATCCCAAAACGCATAGTGTGAATGTAACCTATATCACATTCAACTTGACTTGTTCTGTAATGTTGCAGACATTTTATAGCTTATACAAACCACTTCTTCAGTGCTGATGAGTGCTTTAGAATATCTGATTTGTAAACTTGTGGTGAACTGCCCCTGAGCACATTTTCTTGTTAAAAGTTCTGTAAGTCTTTCTTTTTGCACTACCACTGAACATAAAGGTGACAATCAGTCAGTACTAGGTTAACAGGATAATGAGCTCTCCTGTTTCCATTAGGGATGTACCAAATAAAGTTTTTTCAGTGTCGAGTACCGATATATATCATTCGGTACTCGCCGTCACCGAGTACCGATACTTCGCTAGCATGGAGCCGGCTTCCCGGGCAATCAGGAAGCTGGGAGGCAGGTCATACCTGCCGCCCGGGTCCCTGATTGGCCAGGAGGTCGGCTCCATGCTGATTTGATTGGCCGGGAAGCCAGCTACATGTTCCCTCGCAGCACTGAAATCTCCCTCTGACCAGTAGTTCCGGTATCGAGGGTAAGTATTGTGGCATTTGGGCGGGTGTAAGTACTCGCCCAAATACTCGGCATCGGTGCATCCCTAGTTTCCATACAAAAGTGATTAATCCCTTCACTGCACATGTGCAACCTTCAAACCCTGTCCTAGCTGTATAGAAAAGTACAACAAGGACCAGCAGTTTGCGATGAAGAGGACTGACTTGTCATCATTCATTGTCTGTTAATGAACTAGTTTTCTTTGAACTAGGCAAAATGTATTTACAGAGGAACTTCGCCCAGCCATGAGAACACAAAGGGGTATATTTTGAAACACTTTGCAGAGCCGTTCATTGTTCTCTGAGAACATTCATTCAGGTAAAAGCAAACCTTCTTAGTATATTTTCCTTTCAGGTTGATGTAATGTGATGTCATACAGCGTTATGGTTTCTAGATGGAGTTAAGGAGCATAGGAAAGAAGTATTTCTTTAGTGGCTATAATGCAATATTTCATTACTTTTGACCTGAAAAAAAATATGCTGAAAACTTTTGTTTTTTCCTCTATTCGCACAGAACGAACTTTCACAGAAATTCACAGGGCGAATGGCTCTGCAAATTGTTTATAAATAGACCCCTAAAAGTCTCCCTCGCACCAGATTATTTATCGGGCTTCCAGTCTTCGGTACTGTTATCTTGCATTCGAGAGCCAGCTGTCACTTACTGATGACTCACAGCTGGCCCCCTACTGTGCATGCACACAACGCAGAGTGCAGGGAGACAATCCTCTGAGTATGTGTGACCTGTGTCCCACGCGGCTGAGGGTGGCGAAGAGGATGGTTGGTGGGTGGGCCAAAGGTATGCCATCCTAGCCTAGGCAAAAACTGAGCAAGTGGTAGCAAGTACCTGCAGAAAAAGGAGCTTGTTACCCCCCAAAATATGACATGTTATTCTGATAGGGGGTTAGAAGGATGCAAAATTGTTTTATGTGTGAAGGTCTGCTTTAATCAACCCTACTGATTCCTCAATGGCCTTTTTTTCAACTATAGTTTACCAGCCTGAGATGAGCTTCATCATAAAGTAATCAGCTATACCCTTTCTTGCCCTACAGGACTTCAACGGTATCCATCGCGAAATAACACTTTGTCATCTGAAGATAACCGTGATTGTGGCGGCATGCAAGGGAAGGGCTGGGGGCCAGTATCACAAAAACTTCCTTTTAAACAGTGTTTGATGCTGGCAAGAATTACAAGTTTCAGGAAGAGTGGATTCTCCTTCCACGCCCATCAAGATAAAGGGCTTCCTCTTCTATGATCAAATTGAACCTCTCCCTTCAGTATGTCAAGACAAAAAAAACACAAGTATGGCAGCAAAAATAAACAAGCTACAATGGCATTTTAAACCAGGCAAAGTGACACTAAACTCAGGAGTTAAATCGTACAAATGCATTCAAGTGCCTGAACTATTAACAACAATGTATCTTATTTATGTATCACTCTGTAGCTGGAGATCCTCAAAGTATCTCTCAATTTGTGCTGACACTGTCCTTCCTTCTGAAGGTGGTTACTTTTGTTCCGCATGGTCCCTGTGTGTGTTGTAAAGTAGTCCCTGCTCCAAGCTCACTCCCACTATGGACTACAATCTCATGTTTAGTTTACTAATTTGTATTGAGATTGTAGTCCATCACAGGAGGGAACTCAGAGTGGTGACTACTTTACAACACACAAAGGAGGAAAATAAGCGACCCATCAGAAGGAAGAGCAGTGCCAGCATAAATTCAGAGATGATTTGAGAATCTACAGCCAAGTAATACACAAATAAGTTAATTTTTTTTAGTTAATAGTTAAGGTACTTGAATGCATTTTTAAGATGTACCTCCTGAGTTTAGTGTCACTTTAAGGCCTCATTCACACTGCTAAGAGCCAGGCCGTACAGATCCGTGCGGCGTGCATGGCCGTATCAGGCCGTTTCCGGGAAGGACAGGTGGATCCTGCCTGCGTCCGAGCACGGACAACAGCACCCGCACGGATGTGCAGCTCTGGTGAGCGTACGGCCGCGTACTCCCATAGAGAAGAACAGGCTGCTGCGTACAATCACACTCAGCACCTGTCCTTCCCGGAAGCAGCCCGATACGGCCGTGCACGCCGCATGGATCTGTACAGGCCGGCTCTTAGCAGTGTGAATGAGGCCTAACTCAACAATAGTTTTCAGTATGCCTGGTATAAGGCTGGCACTCTAATGTTTAGGTTGTTTGAAAGAAGGAAAAATTAATCGAAAACATTTTAACAAACTTCATGCTTCCCAGATCAAGTTCTCATGCGTTTAGATGTACATGACTTTACATGGGTTTAGCCGCCATTACGTGGGTTTACATGCGTTTAGCCCTGATTCAAGATTCTAATTGGATCCTAAATGCAGAGGATTCAATACACATGACCCTTTTTTAGCAACGCAGCACATCAAATGCACTGCACATCAGTTACTTCATGTCCACTGTACAGTGTGTTGGGGTGCAATTCGGAATGGATGGCTCTGCAATACACCAAGCATCCTGTTTGTTCTGTGTTGTGTTGTTGTGCTTTCTTAGCAATCTTGAGTCATGTCTGCTATGACATGTTTTTTCGGAAGCATTTGCAGCTACTGCTGCACTTTTCTGAAACTGTCCCAAGCCTGGCTAGAGTGGAGGTTGCTAGGAGGAGGAGACTGGTTGCTATGCGCACGAACACGCTTAAACCCCATGTACATGTGTTTTTCATGCCCTCCCTCTGAAGTCTATGGGCTCAAAAACGCACTGTGTAACCCCAAAAGAAGCGCCTGCACCTTTTTCCAAGTCGCTTTTTAACACAATGCATAGGCATAAATAGACCCTATAGAAAAGCATGGAATTCATCTTGCGGTGCATTGTCACGTGATGGTTGACACATAGGTGTGAACAGGTACTAAAATATTAGTTTTCTTATTTTTGTAAAAGTATGGAAGGGTTAGAACCTCTGTCAGGTTTTTTATTGCCGAGTGACTAGGGTTGCCACCTTTTCTTCAAGTGAAACCCGAACACTCTAGCGCCGGGGGAGAATATAAAGGAGAGAGTAATGTCTTCAGGTGGCCCGGTAGTTTGTGCGGGCTGTGCGACACTCGGGTGGGCTGTGTGACTCTCGGGCGGGCTGTGCGACACTCCGGTGGGCTGTGCGACTCTCGGGTGGGTTGTGCGACTCTCGGGTGGGCTGTGCGACTCTCGGGTGGGCTGTGCGACTCTCGGGTGGGCTGTGCGACTCTCGGGTGGGCTGTGCGACTCTCGGGTGGGCTGTGCGACTCTCGGGTGGGCTGTGCGACTCTCGGGTGGGCTGTGCGACTCTCGGGTGGGCTGTGCGACTCTCGGGTGGGCTGTGCGACTCTCGGGTGGGCTGTGCGACTCTCGGGTGGGCTGTGCGACTCTCGGGTGGGCTGTGCGACTCTCGGGTGGGCTGTGTGACAGTGACTCTCAGGTGGGCTGTGCGAGCTTTGGGTGGGCTGTGCGACACTCGGGTGGGCTGTGCTACTCAGTGCTGTCTAAGCTATGGTGTCTCACCAGGGGGTCCGCAGGCAGACAGCATGGTGTCAGGGAGCCTTCTCCTGTAAATCTTCGTTCCCCCTGCAGCTCATCTATTTTCTGTGTCCCCGCCTCTTCATGCCTTCCCTTCAGCTGCACTGGGATCTATAGCCCCCGGCCGCTCTTCTAACTCTGGTGATCTATGACATAGAGAAGAATGTCTCCCAGTTCTTCTCTATGTCATAGATCACCAGAGTTAGAAGAGAGGAGGAGCGATCGCATGTGCGGCTGCCGAGGTACTTCTCTGAGCTGCAGGCACAGGCTGCCCCCAGCTCAGAGGAAAACCCGGGTTTCAGGCAGATTTGGCTGCTCCAGATCGTGCTTGACAAGGACCTCGGCAGCCGCACCGGTGTCGGCACTAAGTGTCTTGTGTACGGGTGCCCGCTGGCTGGGCACCCGTACACAACACACCAAAACCAGACTGTACGGGTCAAAACCGGACAGGTGGCAACCCTACGAGTGACCCTTGTCATTTTGTTTTTCTTTTTTTGCTCTCTGTGTCCCACAAGAGAGATTTACTTTCACTTCCTCTTCTGTGGAAAGCTCAGCAAAAGGAAGTAAGAGGAAATCTATCCAAAGGAAAGGAAACATTTTCATAGAGCACTGTCACCGGAATATACGTCCCCAGAAACCTCCCCCCTCCATTCTTGTTCCAGTGTCAACCCAAAACTTCTTATACAATTATTTACACACACAAGACTTACCCAAACCCAGGACCGGGATCTTCTGCCCATTAGAGAGTGACACAGTGGGGTATATGTGCACCTCCATGTTCTGGGATCACATTAGCTGTTTAAAGTACCAAATACACGTTAGAAAAATTTTAATTTACACTCAACAAACATTTCTATAACTTCACGTGCAATGCAATAGCTTTTCATGGATCTGTTACCTGCACTCACACTTGGTGTGGTTTTTCTGCCGGTGCTCACAATTCACTATCAGATCGCTGCTAAAACTATGAAGAGCCATGCCCTCAACAAACATGTCCGCCCACGTTAGATCACCCAGGATGCGGGTAGCAGGAGTAAAGATGGCGACTGCCGTAGTAATGTATAGCGCTGTGCCCTTAGTTAACATGGACCGCTTTACAGTACGGAGGTCAAAGGTTGATGTTTACCGCAGCCGTATTCTGGCGTCGTCCCGTAGCTGTCAGCGTGGGGACAGGCAGGAGGGGATCTATGCCAGCCAATGTACACAGACATCTCACAGATCTGACATCCATCGCTGCCTTCTTTCTAGAGCTCCCAGCACTGCGTGCTGCTGCTGTGTGGGAGGACTATGTTGTACCTCATTGGTTTAGGCCTTGGGGATGCTAAGGATGTGACAGTGAGGGGCCTGGAGGTGATCAAGAGCTGTTCCCGGGTCTACCTGGAGGCATACACCTCTATACTCACCGTTGGCAAAGAGGTCTTGGTAGGAGCCATTCTTTGGACTTATGTCTTATTGATTGTTGTATTTAGGAGGAGACTGTTCTAGAAACTTAAGCTGGCCATTCACTATGCAATCTCTTTGTGCAACCTCATTTAGAATGACCAAAACTATATACTGTGAGGTCAAACCTAAACAATCCAGTTAGTATTTAAATCAGGTGGGACGTGCACTAAATAGTTGATTGTACTGATTGTATAGCATATGGTCACCCTAAAGGTGCCCATGCACCTTATGTATATCGGCCGATTTACGTAAGCGATCGCGTTTTGTCTGATATTCGTCAGGTTGATGGGCAGTGTACAACCGCAAATACTGTACAATCGATCGACTGTTGACTATCCAGCAGGTTATAAAACTTTGGTCGATCGTACGATTTTCGCAAGGTTGGTGGCGTTTCCATACGTCAAAATTCGTACGATTTTACACTGCACATGCGCAGATGAAAAAATGTGCGGTCGATTACCGCAATTCGTCCAGGTGTTTTTTTTTAAAACTACAGCTGATTGAACCTTGTGATATCGGGGCAGGATGGGGCCGCCGTACGGAAATCGTACGACGGTTCGATCATCGGATAAAAAATTGCGTCCGATGACCGCAAGGTGTATGGGCAGCTTAAAGTGACATTAAACCTTCAGATTTTTTAACATAAACCAATACTGTAATGTGTGCCTTACTGTAATCCATGGTAGTTTCCCTTCTCTTTGCTGCTCTTCCTTTTAAATCCTCATGTCTTCTCATGCTTTGGGAGAACTTCCCTTTGCAGCTGAGTGCCTCTTCCTGTAGTCCTGGCTCAGGTTACAAGCCTATACACAGACACCGTGTATCCATTCCTGAGACAAGGCAGTCTGTGCAAAACAGAAGTTCTGCCCAGCCTGAGAACAGATACAGATTTAAAAGGAAGAGCAGCAAAGAGAAGGGAACTACCATGGATTACAGTAAGGCACACATTACAGTATTGCTTTATGTTAAAAAATCTGAGGGTTTAATGTCACTTTAAAGACTCACTGCGCACACATAATAATCTGATTGTGCAATCTTTTTTTAGATCTACCAGCAGCTGTGTAGTACGGGGGCTGTCAGATTGGAGAGAAATTGATTGGATGGATTAGGTAAATCCTCATATAGCTTTGGTAGATGCAAGGTTGATTGTATGGGCAGATTGTAATGTGTGTGGTGACCCTAAGCCTCACCCTACACATTACAATTTATTCATACAATCTCTCTACATTTAACTTTAGATTGACCAAAACAATGTGAGGACCTACCCAAACCAGTCAATCTATGTGTATCCAATCAGGCCGGCCCTTGTACTAAATAGTTGTTGGTAGATCTATGGCCGCATTTAAAATTTCGTCTGCAAATTCACGTGATTATGCGTGCAGTCACACAATGTGCAAAGAAAGAAAAACCCGCGTGTTGTGCTTGTGGTGCCATTACTTGTCTATAGCACCCCAAACATGGCAAGCAAGATGCACATCTTGGCACGTTCGGAAAACTGGCAGAGATCACAGCTCAAACTGCCACATGTAGGGCAGCCCATTGGAATGAATGGGCTGCCCTATGGAGATGCTGACAAAGGCACATAATGCGCTGCGCATTCACATTTCATGATTGTACAACCAGATTGTAGTGTGTACGGTGAGCTTTACATGTCTAATGCTAACCATTGCTGCTTCCGGTTGCCTGACCTGCTAAACCGTTGCGCATCATTCCTACATTAGAGCTCACATGAGTGACAGTAATCCATGAGGAGTGTTTGTAACAATATTGCACAATTTATTTTAGACACAAATGAGCAGTTAACCCTTGCAGTCCAAGGGCTAGCCCCGCTGCAAGGGTTAAAGGAGTTCTTCTTTAAATCTGAGCTCCAGGAAAGCAGACATTGTCTTAACTACAAGAGTCATGTATTCTTCCTTGAACCTTGGTGTGCTTTGTGTATTTCTTCCTGATCTGAGCACTGATCCAGTATGAAAATGTCCTTCTGTGGAGGAGCTTTCTGTTGTAAAGACCAGTCATTGCTGTACTCTCCTTGTTTAGGGTGACTGGTCTTGTCCCCGCCCCCTTCTGTGCTTTTCTGCAGGCAGCCCGTAAGGTATTATCTGGGTTTGCAAAGGAATTTGGTTCACACAAAGTGGATTTGAAGAATATGTTTAAACGTAAACTTCAATGCCCAGAGTTCCGCTTTAAAGCTGAACTCCAGGTATAAATATTTATTATAATTACACTGGTCCAGCTTAGCTCAATTTAGGTATACATATTTTATACCTGGTAGGGTCACGATGATCCTCTTAAACACAGTAGTAGCCAGAAAGGCTACAGTACTTTACAGCGATCTTCTGGGTCCTAAGCTGTAAAAAATGTGGAATAGACTCAGGACCTATTTCTAGCCATGTCAGTTATTTGTTTTTCTGAATGTATTCCTAAATGCACAGAATATTACTGAATATTGAGTTCTTATAGGTATATTAAGCATCAGAGATTGTTGATCCAGGGAATATCTGATTGCCTTATGGGATCAGAAAGGAATTTTTTCCCCCCCTGTTGGCACATATTGAACCATGCTTTATGGGGCGGGGGGTTGCCTTCCTCTGGATCAACATGGGATAACTGTGGGTATAGCGTTCTGTTCAGGCTCTTCTTTTTGTTGTTTTTTTCTTTTCTCCGTATCTCTATAGGTTGAACTCAATGGACTCAATGTTTTTTCAACCTGACTAACTATGTAACTATATATACTGTATATATATTTTTGGGGATGCACAGATACCATTTTTTCCAGACCAAGTACTCACCGATACTTGTCCAAGTGCTCACAGCTACCAAGTACTGATACATTTCTGTTTAGTGTCATGACAGTCTTTCTGAAACAATACAGACTAATGATTTCAGGACAGTGGTGGAGCGCCAGAGCCCGGTCCCAGCTGTAACCTCTGCAACCCTGGTAGTTCTCGTGAACATGCCAAGAGTAAAAAAAAATAAAAAATAAAAAAAAAAAAATCCTGGAGGCAGGGCACACGCCTTATCACACATCACACGCCTGTTGTGTGGGCCACGTGTTTTTTTTCTTACCTCGGGCGCAAAAGGAGCTGGCTACGGCTTTGCTCCCGCGGTGCTCGTGCGGCTGCCAGCTGAATGTGGCAGACGCTACAGATGGAAAGGGGTGGGACACCTCTCTCCATGTGCAACTTCGGCCACGGGAGGACAGGACGCCGGGGCCTCTGGGACACACTGAAAACTAAGCTGGCCGACTCCCTGCGTTCAGGGGTGGGAGGGAGTGTGGGGTTGTATTGAAGTCAATGCCCCCCGCCCACAGTGTGATCGCCCGCACCCGGAACGCAGGCACTTTAGTGCCTGCATTCTGGTCCAATGCAATCTGTAAAAATAGTGCTTGCAGCATTTTTCCGGATCACACTGGACTGGAACGCATGCACTAATGTCTGCGGTGCACCGCCACGCCCCTTCCTGCCCCTGAATGCAGGGTTTTTTTTCGTTTGGTAGATCTCATTGAGCTCATCATTTGAAAAGTAGATCTCCAGACGAACAATTGTGGGCGCCCCTACTCTAAGCCATTAGTGATGGATCATCACTAATGGCTTAGGATCTGAGCTCTGGATGCACGATCAAGAAATTGGTTAGCAGATACTGCTGTGACAGGTGTGAGGATCACGTTATAAGATAGGCGTAAGGCTCGGTTCACACCCTAGGCTTTGCGGGAACAAACAACAAACGTGTAAAAAAAAAAAAAAAAGTGCATTTAGCGACTTGCACAGCAAAACGCGCTTGTGAATCATGACTAGATAATGGCACCCCAAATGCGGCCGCTAGTATGTGTGTTCCTCCTTTACGTTTGTGAGCAATAGAACGCGTACCAACGTGGAAGAAGAAAAACACAGAGTACATGTTGCAAATTTTGCTACATGCACTACTTTGCCGTGTTTGTCGCGCGTATAGGAACTCATTGAAATCAATGTGGATGCGCGGCAAATGGGGAGAACAAACGCATGCGAATGCTACTCTGGGTGTGAATACTCATACGCGGCTATGTGTATGGAGCCATTAATTTGCAATAGTTACAATACACACATGCGCGCGTATATGCAGTGTGAATGAGGCCTAAATCAGCAGCCTGTGTGTACAGTAACAGTGTCTGCTCCCTGGATGGGATGTTTCTTTTATGTCCGGCATTCCTACACTGGCTTAAAGTGACATTAAACCCTCAGATTTTTTTACATAAAACAATAGTGTAATGTGTGCCTTACTGTAATCCATGGTTGTTTCACTTCTCTTTGCTGCTCTTCCTTTTTAAATCCATATCTGTTCTCATGCTCTGCAGAACTTCTGTTTTGCAGCAGACTGCCTTGTCTCTGGAATAGATACATGGGGGTTGATTTACTAACCTTTTAAACACACCACGAACGTGTATACACCTCTGTAGTGTGTTCCCTCCCAGCATGATCTATGGGTGGAATCGAAACACCTTTGTAGTGTGTACACACCCAGCAGGTGTGTTGTGCAAAGCCCTGCAATGAATTGCAAGGTAATGTGGTGTAAATTAGCTCTATGTTGTGTTGCTTGCGTTGATGAATGCAGGAATGTAAATGCATGAGCTAACCATTTTTGTCTAAACTGTGAAGCAGCATTATATATGCATCATGTGCATGATTTTTCCATATATGGCATTAGTGGAAATATGCTTTTAGAGACTTTTTGGTTGATAAATACGTTTTGCTGTGTGAAAATCACACACACCTGGTGTGTGTGTGTGTGTGTGTGTGTGTGTGTGTGTGTGTGTGTTTTAGGTTAGTAAATCACCCCCATGGTGTCTGTGTGTATGTTGCAACCTGAGCCAGCACTACAGGAAGAGGCCCTGAGCTGAAAAGGGAAGTTCTCCCCAAGCATTAGAAGACATGAGGATTTAAAAGGAAGAGCAGCAAAGAGAAGGGAAACAACCATGCATTACAGTAAGGCACACATTACAGTATTGTTTTATGTTAAAAAATCTGAGGGTTTAATGTCACTTTAATCTTTTAACATGCAGTAAATGCCAGTGCATCCCACGCATACTCACAGCTGGACTGTGTAGCCAAACTTTGAAACACCATTATTAGACATTGCAAGACTCCAGCCACAGGCATAACTTTTGAAGGCAGATGCATGATGGGATTTTTAGTCTCGCCAAAGCTGGAGGGCCGGAGTTTGGCTACCCCTATCTTTTAGAAAAGAAAGAAGAACAGCAGGCCAGTATTTCCTGTTTGCAGGAGGCCATTTATTGGCACTTAATTAGAATGCACATAGCAGGGATCTTCTATTGTGTTTATTCCTGAGCCTTGATTGCCTCGTTAATCCCTTCTTAGTAACCTTTCTCTAACCAGTGTACCTGTTGAAGGTGTTCTGAATGGTAATTTTAGCTGTGAAGACAGTGGTATATAATAAGAGAAGACATCTTTTAAATAGGATTTTTTTTTTTTTTTTATCTGCCCAAATTATTAGGAGGAATTTTATGGACGTGAGCTGATCCTTGCTGACAGAGAAACTGTAGAACAAGATGCGGATGAAATCCTCAGAGATGCTGCCGTTAGTGACATAGCCTTCCTGGTGGTTGGTGATCCTTTTGGGTAAGTCCACAATTATGAAATACTTTTAACCACCAATCTCTGTAGCTGTCCCTGTTTTAATTTTGAAATGCATAAGATTCAAAGCTGAACTCTGGCTAGGTAATGAACTCTAGTGTTTACCCCTCCACCCGCTCCCAGCAGGTAAGAGGGTTTGAGTTTACTGCGACCCACTTTATGAGCATGCTAGTTAGCTGGCTGGTTTAAGTGCTTTCCGAGTGGCCCCTAACATGTATGTAGACCAGCTATTCTCAATCTCAACCAGGCATCCGTTGAACACTAGGGTTCCTCCAGAGGCTGCTGGGCTTCCTTGAGCGGTGGTTGATCAACCTCCCTTCTGATGGTGCCTACAAAATCCCAAGGTGAGCATTACTTTGCATTGCCAGCAGCATGACACTAGCTGTCTGTAAGGACTGTATTTTTTCTACTTTATTCACCAATGTAAGAACAACAGAACAATTCTGTGAGATTCTTCCTCTCACTGAACCTAGATGTAAGAGAGCATCTTTTTCATTGACTCTAATTTATGATACTCTTCTCCCACTGACCACCAATGTAATGGGACACTTCTAACACTGGCCACCAATTTAAGGGGACCCTTCACTAAACGCCAATGTACAGAGGCATTACTCCACTGACCAGCAAAGGAAATCTGTCTATGAGGTTTTTTCGGCCATTAAAATAATTTTGCATTTTAAATCTGTGATTATTAGGGAAAATTCTGCTATCATACAGAGCAGGGGTTGTTGAAATGGTCTACCTTAGGTATCGCATACTCTAGGTATGACAAATTATTTATTCTTTTATTTTTTTTGTTATTAATATTTTGATATTTAAAACATACTTATCTTGCGAATATATCATAAGCTGTAGATATAATTTTCCTGAAGAAAATTAGTTAAAAGTGAAAATGATTTCAATGGTTCCTCTGGGGTAAAAAGGTTGAGAAAGACAGTCAGGGCTTGATTCAGTGTCTAGTCAATGTTTTAAAGCCATTACATTAGCATGACAGTCCGACGCCTATTGATTAGTGAATTGATTAGTTTTCTTTATATTCGGGGATACACTGCCTGGCCAAAAAATAGTCGCACAATCTAATATTTTGTTGGATAGCTTTTAGCTTTCATTACTGCACGCATTCGCCATGGAATAGTTTAGATAAGCTCATGCAATGCCACAACATTTATTTCTGTCCAGAATTACATTGATGTTTGCACTAAGATCTTGTAGTGATGATGGGAGAGTTGGACCACTGTTTAAAGTCTTCTCCAGCACATCCCGAAGATTCTCAATGGGATTAAGGTCTGGACTCTGTGGTGGTCAATCCATGTGTGAAAATCATGCCTCATGCTCCCCTAACCACTCTTTCACAATTTGAGCCCCATGAATCCTGGCATTGTCATCTTGGAATATGCCCGTGGAAGAAACAATCCATTAATGGAAAAACCTGGTCATTCACTATATTTAGGTAGGCAGCCGACCTCATATTTGGGGACATAATGTTACTGAACCTAGAGCTGTCCAACTAAAGCAATCCCTGGTCATAACACTGCCCAAAATCCAGAAGATAACTTCTTTTTTGGCCAGGCAAGGATCATTCCGGTTTAGTTTGTTGGCCGAGTAGATTCATTTTTTAGGTGATGGATTACTATGTAACCTTGATTTCCTCCTAGAGACTTATGCCTGTTCTACATTCATAAAAATAGACATTATCCCATTTGTAACAGTTGTAGTGTAACTGTCATGTAGACAACTAAATCCTAAACCAGGTTAGCATGAAGTGGCCAATGGGGAAAATTTTGAACTTCTTCCAGAAATTAAGGCTCTCGTGATAGTAGATAATTTCTCCGTTCAACCACATGCTATTGTGAGGTAGCAGTCATTGGGGTTGATTTACTAACCTTATAAACACACCACGAACATGTATACACCTCTGTAGTGTGTTCCCTCCCAGCATGATCTATGGGTGGAATCTAAACACCTTTGTAGTGTGTACACACCCAGCAGGTGTGTTGTGCAAAGCCAAGCATAAATTGCAAGGTGATGTTGTGTAAATTAGCTCTAAGTTGTGTTGCTTGCGTTGATGAATGCAGGAATGTAAATGCATGAGCTAACCATTTTTGTCTAAACTGTGAAGCAGCATTATATATGCATCATTAGTGGAAATATGCTTTTAGAGACTTTTTGGTTGATAAATACGTTTTGCTGTGTGAAAATCACACGCACCTGGTGCGTGTGTTTAGGTTAGTAAATCACCCCCATTGACTTTGTAGTAAATTTAGGTGGATTGCCTGCAGGACAGCGTTGAATCCCTAGAGTGTTAAGTGCTTATATTATACTGGGCCATTAATCACCTTAGACTGGGAGGGGGGGGGGGGGTCAGGCTGCTTAAATAGGTTAATTTAAACAAAGGGCACAATTGTATTTAAGAGGTGTAAGTAGAATCTACATTGCTGCAGGTGTGACTTTCTGTTTCACCCTCATCTCACTATATGGTAATGGGGAGCGGGTTGTGGTGTGGGTGGGGGTTTCTCGTGCTCTTTTACTGTTCCTTTTTTAACATAATTTCATGGTAAAATGTTTACAGCATTGTCATAAATAAAAATGTTTTACACGTGGTCTAACCACGCGTGTAAACCCAACAGGAAAGGCAGAATTAATGTACGAAGAGTCTATTGTTGACGAAAAATGCAATAATGTTGGCAATGTAGTTGCACATTATTGCTCATAAATATCATTATTTGTAGCCAGGCTCAGGCATATATAAGAAATCTGCTGTGTCCACATTTATAATGGCATCAGAAGCTGCTTGGCTTCATTTAATTCCCTCTCCAGAGATACACAGGGGATTTTTAATACCTCATTACCAGTCATTTGTGAAGACTCTCATTTATCTGCCCTGTCTATGGAGGTTTCCTTTATGATTGATCTTCCTAAGGGATGTTCTCTTTATCACCATCCAAGATCAGGCTGTGTAACCTTTTTCAGATCCTACCTTTGTTGGCAATGTGTATAACAGCTGCGGATTTTGCTATTGTACAAAATGATAATGTTAATGTTTAAATTTTAGATTATTTTCCATCATTTTATGTGGGGAGTGACCCACCAGTGATTGGAAAAAAATGTTTGCTTCTATTAGTAGATGTTTGATTGTGCTGCTGTATTATTTTGTACCTTATTAATCTATCTACAACATGAAATAACATAGATTTTCACATAGGTTATTGTTTTAATGGTACAGCAGCTGCAGAATACAGTAATCAACAGCGGGTATTCCTCTTTTCATGCTGTATAGTGTGGATAGTGGAATTGATGGATTTCTCTCGTTCAGACTGTGAAATTGGAGAAGACAAATTCTAAGTGTCTCTGGCTGACATAAGAGTCCTTTTATATCTGTAGTGCATGTAAGATAATGACAATAAGTCAAGTAGCTATGGGCACATCTCCTTCCTTAATTTTTTTTAAATTGTCCGCATCATAACTAAAACTGAACTCCTAGGATAATTAAAAGACAACATATTAATCCGCTTACAGGATAACTATGAGGTGAGGGATGATGATGATGATGCGGATTTCCTCATTGATCGGAAAGTGAGCAGAAACATGCACCAATCTGCTCACTTCCCGATCGTCTCCCTGCTGTGACTGTCAGTCACCGCTCCGATCCTCCAGCGCTGACTGGAGGAACGGGGAAGGGGGCGGACACAGCTGGCTCTGCCTCTGGATAGGCAGAGCCAGCTGTCACTCACGCAGCTGGGTGGATCACGACAGTATTGTCGGTATCCGTCCCGGCTGCGGTGCTCTCAGTATATGGCGGGCAATAGCCCTCCCATGACCCTTAAGAGAACTGGGATAAAAAAATGTCTGTGAAGGTTCTCATTCATCCAGGTCATAGTATATCTGTAAAAAATAAGTCAAAGCAACTGGTTGTGACTAACAGGTTATGTGGATTGGAGGAACATTCACCATATTTATTCGCAGATAATTTTTTTTTGTACAAGTCATTCTGAACTGAGAAAGCGGGTTGGATGACCAGTGAAATGACTTCAAGAAAAAAAAAGCAAGTCCAGTTGCCTTGACTGATTTTTTACATGTATGGGATAAAAAAAGTTGACCCCATAGTTCTCTTTTAAGTAGTCATTAGACATCCGTTAAAGTGGACCTTTACCCCTTTTCACTAAAATGATATCTTCATGCTGATATGGAATCGCCTTACATTCATTAGTTACACATATTTTTCTTGTACTTACAATTATTTTTTTTTCCAATTCCTGGTCCTTTTGGGCATTAGTGATGTAACCCTTGCCTACATGATGCATCCTAGGAAGGTTTTATCACAGTGCATTGCTGGGAAATCTCGTTTGTAAACGGCATAATCTCTCGAGATCTTATGGAAAGGCATTTTTTCTCTTGAGATGATGTACGTGGTCACATGTCCTAGTCATGTGTTACAGGAAGTAAAGGGAAATATATGAATATGCCCTTAGTAAACATGGCCACTGTCAGAAGACTGGGGAAGAAAAGAAAAACAAGGTATGCAAAGAATACAAAGCCGGCAATTGTCTAGAAGTATCTGTTTGTAGATTGTCGTTACTAAACTTTTCTAAAGATGACGTTGTTTTCATTTTAAAGATCAGGGTAAATGTACTTTTTAAATGTGTTTTTTTTTTTTTTTTTAAGGCAGAATAATAATTCATTATGTGTCTGAATCTGTTTTTATATTGGCTCTCTGCAATCCCCCTGCACTACAGGGCTGAGATTGGGAGAAGTAAAGCCGGAAGCATTAGGCAATCAGGGCTCTAATACATTGCACAGAACTACCAAGCTAACACTGAGGTCTTGCTGACAGGTGGGAGTGCAAAGCGACGGCCTCAGCAGTAGGAATGAAGCTGATTGATGACCAAACTTTACCAGTCTGTTAGGGGGTGCGTATATATCACAATCCTGGCTGAACAGAATTACAGATATTTTGATGACTTTTGTATTTGTGGCATCATCAAAATTTAAATTGAGTATGTCTGGGGCTAGGTACTGTTGGCAATGCAACACCTCAGCCAGATGTATAGAAAAGCAGAAGGAAGAATAACTAGCAATTGAGTCCGCAGCAACCACCAAAAAGACATTTGAAAACATATTGTAAAACATAATTTAGTTCATATGGAAAATACTTGGTGCATAAACACGTGATTAGTTAGGAGACTGCAAACCAGCTTCTCAGCTCAAATCCCAGCTAGGTAAGGGAGTAGACTGCCTAACTATTTCAAGACAGCACGGACCTTGGTCAACATGGCCTATATATTAAGAAATGCCAAGACCCCTAATGTCCCTAGGTGACATTAGGGGTCTTGGAGACCCCCTGATGTCTCCATAAAGAGGACCTGTCATGTAAATCGGCTATTACCTAGGGGGCTTCTTAAATCCCCCCCC
>NW_017306821.1:221215-221496 GCF_000935625.1 Nanorana parkeri
GCCTACGTGCGAACGTCGGAGTGTGAGGATTAATTTTAGGGCCATTAATCACTGATAAAACTAAACTGATGAGCAGTAAAAGCGTTTTAAGCGTCGTTATGTTTTACCAAAAATATGGGTAAGAATAGATGTTTTATAACATAATGAAAACATTTTTTTATTAGAAATTTACGGTACTTTTTATCATTATATAGTAAAAAAATAAGGCCCCACCCCCTAGTGGTGATAATATACCTGCAAAAGAAAGCTTTATCTGTTCCCAATTTTTTTTTTTTTTTTTA